>NW_024003777.1:0-14066 GCF_014805625.2 Glossina fuscipes
ATTTCTGCGTCTGGACGTGATGGGATCCCATCATATTTACTTAAATCATGCTCTGTCGAACTATGCGGTGTTCTTTCAAAGATTTTTAATCAGACCATGAAATCAGGTGTTTTCGCATTGTGCTGGAAAACCAGCTTCCTTATTGCAACTGACAAATGTGGAAACAGAAATCACTTAGAGAACTATAGAGGCATCGCCAAGTTAAGTGTCTTACCTAAATTGGGTGAGCGAATTGTTACTCAGCATTTTCCGTTTGCTATCAAATCTTATATTTCTACGTTCCATCATGACTTTCGGAAATGAAGATCTATTGTCACGAATTTCTGAGAATTTACTTGCCATGTTTTCAAGGTTTTTTTAGTGGCTCTCGCCACGATGTCGTATACACTAATTTTAATACAGCGTTTGCGATAGTCAACCAAAACCTATGGATCTTCAAACTCCATACCTCTGGCTTCTCTTTCCACTTAGTGAAGTGGATAAGCTCGTATCGTGCAGACCATTCAGGGTTCTGTTTAACTTCATCACCTCGGATGAAAATGCTTTCAAAGCAGCCACTTAGGAAGCTTTTTATTTAATTTATACATTGATAATCTCCCCTCGTTAATTAACTCCAGCCAGGTCCTACTGACGACTGCCGGCATTGAACTGTTTTCTTCCTCATCCTTGGAATCGCAATTGTATTAGCTTCAAATTGACTTATGGTTTGGAATTGGTATAGTATGGAATTAAAAATTAAATCTAAAAAAATGCAAAAAGCTTTCTTTCTTAAGACGGAAGTTATTCAGTACTGAGTGTTTTATTGACTCGCACAAGTTGGAAATATTTGATTCATTTTGACTGTGTTTTAATTTGCACATTGAGCTCTCTTCAAGTAAAGCTAGGTCCGCGATTGGTTTCATTAAGAGGTGGTCCAAAGAGCCGAAAAATCTTTGCATTACAAAAAAGCTACACATGTGCTTAATTAGACCAAGACTTGAGTATGCCTCTGTTGGCTTAAGAATAGCGGGTTGAGAGCCGCTTCTCTCTTTGTCTCCTTCTGTTATCCTTACCGTCACTTGAGAAACATAGATTTATACTTGGGGTTTCCTACTTAATTAAGTTAATTAATGGTACTATAGATTCGTCCACACTACTTGGTGAGATAAGCTTTAATTTCCCTAACTGATTGTATGAACACTTTCTTTCCATTAAACTGAATCAGTGTAAATATAATTACGAGCTGTTTAACCCGCTCATAGTTGTTTGCAGAATCCTGCAAATTTTTGCTTAGTAAAATGGAACTGCGTTTAGGGAAGTATGCTCTGACTAATTTGGCCTATTTTCAATTTCAACATGCATTAAAAACTTCTGTTTCTACCAGATTTGAATTCGATACCTTTATATTTGCGACCAGAAGAGCGTCAGCAACAAACATTATTAGCAACACACAGACACGCGGGCGGACAGACGGAACTTAATCGATTCAGAGTTTCACAATGATCAAGAATGTATAATACCTTACAAGGAGTGTGCAGCTTTATTTTGGGTGTGACAAACTTTATGAGAAAATGAATGCACTCCTTCGGTGGTGGAGTCGAACTCTTAGCTGTAACTTTTTCTGACTACCATTATTCAAGTTTCTCACTAATTTCTTCTTTTCATTTTTTGATTTCAAAAACTTTAAAACAGATTTTCCGTTGATTCACATCTGCCGGAAAAACTAAGCTAAAAAAATTTAATGTCATCACTAAGTAGTGCGATTACATACCGTACATTTCGTATGTTCCCATTGACGTGTACCAGAGCTAAAAATTAATGTAAACAAATGAAAAATATTAGTGTGGGGAAAAAGAAATCCATTATTTTTTCGGTAGATGGCTGTACTGATAGATTTCTCGTAAAGTATCGATCAAACAATTTCCGATACTGTACATTTACATACTGTACATTTCGCAGTAAAAAAAATTCTTTTGCTGTTTTTTGTTTGGTGCATTCAGTTGTGAGTTACAGCGTGTTAAAAATGGAAGTGAACAAAGAGAAAATTCGGTACATTTTACAGTTTTTCTTTGACAAAGGCGAAAATGCAAGCCAGGCGGCTAAAATTGTGAATGGTGTTTATGGTTCCGATACTGTGACAGCCAATTATGTGCAATTTTGGTTTCGTAGATTTCGTTCAGGAATTTTTGATGTTAAAGATGCACCTCGCACAGGTAGGCCGGTCGTCGAAAATGTCGATAAAATCGGAGAAATTATCGAAGTTGACCGGTATGTTAGCAGTCGTAACATCGCCCAGGAGCTAAAAATCGACCATAAAACAGTTTTAAATTATTTACAGAAAGCTGGATTCAAAAAGAAGCTCGATGTTTGGGTGCCACACCAGTTAACAGAAAAAAACGAGATGGATCGAATTTCCATCTCCGAAGCCTTGGCCAAACGGAATGAGATAGACCCATTTCTTAAACGGATGGTGACTGGAGATGAGAAATGGATCACATACGATAACCCTGTGCGAAAACGATCGTGGTCAAACAGCGGTGAAGCACCTCAAACGGTGGTCAAACCAGGACTAACGGCCAGGAAGGTTTTGTTATGCATTTGGTGGGACTGGAAGGGGATTTTTTATTATGAGTTGCTTCCATATGGCCAAACGTTAAATTCTGATCTTTACTGTCAACAACTGGACCGTTTGAAGATAGCGATTGACCAGAAACGGCCAGAATTGGCCAACAGGAGAGGTGTCGTGTTCCACCAGGACAACGCTAGGCCACACACTTCTACGGTGACTCGCCAGAAACTTCGGGAGCTTGGTTGGGAAGTTTTAATGCATCCGCCATACAGTCCGGACTTGGCACCAAGCGATTATCATCTTTTTCTTGCATTGCAAAATTTCTTTAATGATAAAAAATTGGAATCTAGGGAGGATTGTGAAAATCGACTACTAGAGTTTTTTGCAAATAGAGACCAGGACTTCTATGAGAGAGGCATTTTGAAGTTACCTTTAAAATGGCAACAAATCATACAACAAAACAATTAATAAAAAAAAATCAAAACAAAAAAAAAAAAGAACAAATTATGAATCCAATCCTTCACCCGTAATCAACCTTCAATTTCAAATTATTCACGTGCGCCCACTCGTTGCACTTCAAATGTACGCAACCACCTAAGTACCGATTATTCTGCTGGTAAGAACAAATTATTCACGCAAAATTCCTATAGCGATCTTCTCGACGGAGACACTGACATGGCAAGTTAACCCACCTACCACTCCGTTTACATTTCACTACAATTAAATAAAGTTTTTAAACTTTTACAATGGAGCATTAAGGGACTTATCAATAATTTTGATGAACTCCTTACACTCAAAAGTGTTTTTAATCCAACCTTTATATCGTTTCCAGAGACCCATTGTAGAAACTCTTTTAATTCTATTCCCCCCCAAATTATATACTGCATACTTCACGAATGCTGATCTAAATTTATTATCCAAACAAGGATTTGGTGTTTTTATAAAATCAAGTATACCTCACAAACGCATAATTTTAAGCTCAAACATACAAGCCGTAGCGGTAAAAATAATGTTAAATATAAAATTTACAGTGCTTTTGCTCTATATACCACCTTCGCAATCGGTTTCTCAGCAAGAACTCTGCAATTTGTTCTCCGTACCTTCCCCTTCATTAATTATATGCGACGATTTCAACAGCTGGAACACCATCTGGGGCTCAACAGTGAACAACACTCGCGGTACTGTTTTAGAAAAGGCCTTTTTTCAAAGCAACCTTTGCGTTTACTCCAGCAAAACAAGCCAAATTTCTCCTAGATAAAGCGGATTGGATCAATTACTCCAAACAGGCCGAATCCTTTCTGAATTCAAAGCCATTTAACGGGAAATGCAACCATGATGCTGCTAATATGCCTAAGGCGATTCGCACGGCTGCTCATGTGTCTATTCCTCAATCCAACAGGTCTTTTAAACGAGCTATGGTTCCTTGGTGGAACACCACACTTTCGTTATTGAAGGAAAACAAAATGAATCTATGGCACCGCTTTAAGAGATGTCCTGATCATGATCACTTGTTATTATACAAAAAGGCCAATGCTCTATTCAGGAAGGAATTACGAAAATCAAAATCACTTAGTTTCGAACTTTTTTCGAGAGGAATTCACAGAAATACATCAATGAAAGTTGTGTGGAACAAAATCAACAGACTTAATGGGACCTCAAATCTGAACGAAATCTCTGCCATCTGCACTCCCAATGGAACTTTAACTGATGCAGATGAGAGTTCTAATTACTATGGAAAAGTATGGTGCGAATACTTCTCTGGCAGCAACTTCTCCAGTGCTTTCATCGAAAATAAAAGGAATCCAATATCTCTTTCAAATAATATTGATAGAGGTGCCATGTTCCTGGAAAATTGCATATCCACCTTAGAACTTGGAAGTTGTCTCTCCAATTTGAAGGGGAGGACACCTGGTCTAGACAGCATCTCATACCAAATGATCAGTGCTTTGTCTAAGTCTAGTAAAAAGAAGTTTCTGGACCTATATAATACAATATTTCTGACTGGCTATATACCCTACATGTGGAAACTGGCAACAGTTGTTCCAATTCCAAAGTCAAAAAATGTCTCCATCGTATCGGACTATCGCCCAATCTCTCCTTTATCTTGATATATAATCTCTCAAAGGTATTGGAAAATATTATGGCATCTACATTATCTTGGTTTCTTGAGTCCAAGAATCTGATAACAAAGCAATAAGTCGGTTTCAAGCGGGTGTATCGACGCTCTGTTACATATTGATTATTTCACAAGCAAAGCAATTTCCGAACGAAATCACGTAACAATTCTCTCAATTGATTTCGAAAAAGCATTTGACAGAGGTGGTCTTCATGTAATTTTAAGACTCTTGAAATCATGGAATGTTGGACCCAAATTTTTCAGCTACATCAAATCATTCATGTCGCTTCGGCGGTTTAAAGTTAGAATCAACAATCATCTCACTGATTCCTTTCCGCTAATGAAAGGCATTCCGCAAGGATCTCCTCCTTCTGTCACGCTTTTCCAAATCGCCTTCAACGAAATTAACAAAATTCTTTGTCGTGTACCAAGAGTGGAACATTGCCTCTACGCAGACGATGTATACATTTTTACAAAAGAAAAAGATAGCACGTAGGCAATCAACATCCTCGAATCTATTGGACGAGAGATCTCCGCATGGGCAAAATCATCAGGGGCTAAAATTTTCATACAAAAATCTAAAAAAAAAATGCATTTGTCGAAAGCAGATTTGCGATGCAGGAAATCTATTGATGCATATTAATGACCTACCAGTACTAAATGTGCCGACACTGCATAATCTCGGGCTCACTTTTTCCAACAAATATTGTTGGAAAGCACACTGTCTTCGGTTAAAAAATTCTATTTTAACGATGGTGAATTTCATACAGTACGTTGCTTGGAGAAGCCACGCGCATATTAACACTATTGCTTATCTTACCAAAATGCTTGTTTTAAGCAAGATTGACTATGCTTTGATAATTTATGGCAATAGCTGCAAATCTAATGTCAACATCCTTAAACCGGTCTATCACCAAGCCGTCAGAGCAAGTTGTTATGCTTTTCGGACGACGCGTATAAATAATATTATGATTGAAACTGGTCTTCCAACTTTAGAAAATAGACTGTATGAGTTAAAAGTTAAAATAGTCCCCAAACTTCTTAATTCAAACAAACCTATTCTCGGTGATGACGTGAGAAAGATTATTATTGCCAAGAAAATTTCAAAGTCATCATCTGCAATTGACTATTGTTTGTACGTCGCAAAGGAATTGAACATTCCTTTAAAAATTTTCCGCTATTTTGTTGTTAAATCCAATGGGTTTTGAACGACTGCTCTTTTGGCATTTCGTACTCAGGAATCTAATGGCTGAAAAAACCCAAGTACTGGAGAGTACGGGTTGGAATCTTTTATACATAGACAGCTCCAAATCCTCTGGTCTGCCTCCTATTTGTGCCGTGGCAGATGCTTCAGGACAGGTTTTTCTCAACCACATATTTCACGAAAGTACTTTAACTTTCACAATGGAAGCCAGAGCTATCCTTCACGCTGCGAACCTTGCCCATACAAGCAAACTTAAAACCATCATTGTTACCGACAGTTTGTCTATATTACAAGCTATTCGGAATCCTTCGATTTCGAGATGGACCACAATCAAGAAATTAAGAAATATCATTACAACATCCGGCGAAAAAATTAATATGTATTGGGAAATGAGCAGGCTGATCGAGCGGCAAAATATGCTGCTGTTGCCCCTCTAATTATGGATGATGTCATGGAAAAGTTGGATCTTCAAAGATACTTTGGAAGAAAAGTAAAAGAGAAAATTACAGAAGGAAATCTACAATACCTTCATCAACACTACTCTTCCATTAACCTTCAATTAACTCCACCTTTATATCCAACAAATGTTAAGAAAACCAAGACCCAAACATTTTCGAGAATTCATTGGTCATACAATTGCAACTCACCAATGGATCTTGAAGAAGTCTTCCTCCCCAATCTGCAGTTGTGGACAAACTCTCACTACAAAGCACATTCTCTGCGACTGCCTTACCTTTTCCTTGGCTAGAAGTATTGCATTTGGAACGATTAACCCTTTGGACACTCTGCAATCAGCTTCAGAACCGAATTCTATAAATTCTATATATTACTTTTTTAATACTACTAAGCTCATTATCTAATGTACATTTTTATAAATTAGAGCCGATAGCCTGAGTTGCCAATGCTCTATGTCTTCTCTTTTTTTTAGTCTAAAAACTTATCTGATCAGTCTTAAATTATAATAATAATAATAATAATAATGTTTCCAAGGATCAATTTAATTCGGTTGTAAGTTTATGCTAGCTGCATTGCATGTTTAAATAAATAAATAAATACTTAGAGAAAAGATTAGTAATAGTGAACTAAGCAGGCAGTGCGAAAAAAAATTTTTATTAAACAATAAAAAAATTATATTCGGTGGCGACTGAATCTTTCATACCTAAGACAAAAAAAAAATACCAAAAAAGTAAAAGAACTAAATTTTCATTTTCTATAATATGGAGTGGGTGTTCTATTTTCAAAATAAAAGTTTTTGCCGCTTCGACGTGTGGGCATTGTAGGCATGTTTTCGAAAAAGTCTAAGTCAATTACAAATTCTTTTGGAAATTTGTAGGCGATATCTGCATTTTCGCTAACGGGAGAAATAGTACATAGTTGCGCTGACAGACATATGGACAAGCGAACAAACGAACATGTTTAGGAGCATATCAAATTTGAAACTGATCAAGAATTTATACATTTTATGTGGTTTTTTAAGCTTGGTCCTGCGGATTATCATGATATTGAGAAAAATTAAATTTTGATACAATGCAACATTGGGTAAATATATCTTTCATAGAGTATGCGTTGAAATTTTTGCACATTTAACTGCTACAGTTTATGAGTAATAAGCAAAAAGCCAATTTTTTATTTTTTTTGAAAAACAGAGGTGTTCTCAGTTTACGTCATACTGTAAGTGTGTCCCTCGGCCGACTTAGTCCATTTCCCTGTATTCTAAGGCTTTTGCCAAATTTGAAGTCGATAGCTTCATTTTTGCGTCCAGACGAATGTTTATAATCGACATCACATAGACGGAAATAAATAAAAGGTTTACGTATATATACTTACACAATTTGAAACAACGTTCCATATGGTTTACGAGTTAATTGGTTTAGAAGATTCGACGTCTTGGAAGTCGAGTTTTGTCAAGCATATCTCAAAACTGCCTTACAACACAACAACCCCCAGACAGATAGATGTAGCTACAGTGGTTAAGAATTTTACACTAACCTAGAATATATGTACCTTATGGGGTCATTGGAGCTCTCTTTTGGGTGTTGCAAATATTACGGCCGAAAGGGTATAACGTGGTTAAGTGTAAAAGAGATTAATGAAAAGAAAGAAGAGATTTTGCGCAAATATTGTGCAAGCAAATTTAATACTTTTATCAAGACGCAATTCTGTATTTGTTTAAAGGTTATTGTACAATGTATGGTAACTATAAGTAAAATACACCAAATATTTGCTGAAATTATGTAAATTATTTGGTATGTGTATAAAAAAAAGAAAAACTGTTATTATTTCGCATATTACAAAGGAAAAGAAGAAAGAGAGAAATTATACTCTTAAAAGTTGTCTTCACCGTCCAGACTGCAACGGAACTAAACTTTAACGAACTTTTTACATTAATTCTCTAGCTCCTACTTATGGCGATTGACTTTAACGAGGAATATTTCAACAAAATTACTTAACAACATGTATTTGATTGGCGAAAAGTACCTTATGATATTTCCATGAAACTAGTGAAACAAACCAGCGGAGAACCGACGGAAATTTTGCAAATGGCAGTGGAAAAACATTAGCAATATTCTCAAAATAAATGAACATAATCATCCACTGCATTAGTTGGTAACCACGTCAACTAAAGGGAAAAGAGCAGATTACTTGCAAGAAGCAACATCTAGTTAGCCAACTGCTGTGGTTTATCTTAACTTCCGAGAACTTCCTTGACTGTTGTAGTTGTAAACAATGCTGGTGAAAGGAAAGCGTTATTTATAAATAAAATCGATTTCATTATTTTGTATTTATAAGCCCCTAAGCTTTTGAATCCAAAGATTTAACAAAAAAAACGAGCATTTTTGACATGAAATTAGGAAGCATTAGTAGAAGCATACAAATAAGAAACTATAAGCGCTTTAGGATAAGTCTTAAATATTCTTTACGCAGCTATTGAGGGCAAATTTGCTATCCTAATTTTTGAACTCCGGTCGAAAGATAAAGTAAAGGAGAAGAATGTGCATACATGTGAGACGATGGCGAAACAACCAGGCAACCTTAAGCTTAATGAAGTGAGAAGAGAAATAGAGGAAGGACACACGAAAAGCATAGGCACACTGGTTGAGGATAAACTTGCGAACGGGCACTAAGTTAAAACTTTTTGTCCAATTGAATTAATTTATTGCTCTTGTTATTATAATAAGTTACAAAAAAACGTTGTTTCATTAATAAAGCAAAGTGCGCGGTGTATTGAAAAAGTTAAATAATAAATTTTTAAAAAAAAATTGTGATTAATAAATTTTTATTTGAATGAACTCCAAATTTTAATGAATACGAATTTCAATTAAAATAAATTCTTTGACAGAGTTGGTCTTCATGTTATCTTAAGACTCTTGAAATCATGGAATGTTGGACCCAAATTCTTCAACTACATCAAATCATTCATGTCGCATCGGCGGTTCAAAGTTAGAATCAACAATCATCTTTCTGATTCCTTTCCGCTAAAGAATGGCATTCCGCAAGGATCTCCTCTCTCTGTCACGCTTTTCCAGATCGCTTTCAACGAAATTAGCGAAATTCTTTGCCGTGTACCAAGAGTGGAACATTGTCTCTACGCGGACGATGTATACATTTTTACAAAAGAAAAAGACAACACGAAAGCAATCAACATCCTCGAATCTATTGCATGTGAGATCTCCACATGGGCAAACTCGTCAGGAGCTATAATCTCTATACAAAAATCAAAAAAAATGCACATTTGTCGAAAACAAATGTGCGATGCAGGAAACCTACTGATGCATATTAACGACTTACCAGTACTAAATGTGCAGACGCTCCATGTTCTCGGGCTCACGTTTTCAAACAATTATCGTTGGAAAGCACACTGCCTTCGGTTAAAAAACTCCCTTTTAACAAGGGTAAATTTCATACAGTACGTTGCCTGGAGAAGCCATGCGCATATTAACACTATCGCTTATCTTACCAAAATGCTTGTGTTAAGCAAGATTGACTATGCTTTGATAATTTATGGCAATAGCTGCAAATCTAATATCAACATCCTTAAACCGGTCTATCACCAAGCCGTTAGAGCAAGTTGTTATGCTTTTCGGACGACGCCCATAAATAATATTATAATTGAAACTGGTCTCCCAACCTTAGAAAATAGACTGTATGAGTTAAAAGCTAAAATAGTCCCTAAGTTTCTTAATTCAAACAAATCCATTCTCGGTGATGACGTAAGAAAGATTATTATTGCGAAGAAAATTCCAAAGTCACCATCTGCAATTGACCATTGTTTGTGCATCGCAAAGGAATTGAACATTCCCTTAAAAATTTCCCGCTCTTTTGTTGTTAAACCTCCCTGGATTTTGAAAGACTGCTCTTTTGACATCTCACTGTCTATGCACAAGAAAGAAGATACACCAAATTACGTCTTCAGAAATCTAATAGCTGAGAAAACCCAAGTATTGGACAATACTAGTTGGAATCTTTTGTACACAGACGGCTCAAAATCTCCTGGTCTGCCTCCTGCTTGTGCGGTGGTAGATGCTACAGGACGGGTTCTTCTCAACCACATATTTCACGAAAGCACTTCAACTTTCATAACCGAAGCCAGAGCTATCCTTCACGCTGCCAACCTTGCCCATAAAAACAAACTCAAAACCGTCATTGTTACTGACAGTTTGTCTGTATTACTAGCTACCCGGAACCCTTCGACTTCGAGATGGAGCACCATCAACAAATTAAGGAATATAATTACTACACCCGACGGAAAAATTAAAATGTTATGGGTACCAAGTCACATCGGTTTACTGGGAAATGAGCAGGCTGATCGAGCGGCAAAGCATGTTGCTTCTGCCCCTCTAATTATGGATGATGTCATGGAAAAGTTGGATCTTCAAAGATACATTAGAAGAAAAGTAAAAGAGAAAATTACAGAAGGAAATTTACAATACCTTCATCAACACTACTCTTCCATTAATCCTCAATTAACTCCACCTTTATATCCAACAAATGTTAAGAAAACCACGACCCGAACATTTTCGAGAATTCATTGGTCATACAATTGCAACTCACCAATGGATCCTGAAGAAGTCTTCTCCCCCAATCTGCTGTTGTGGACAAACTCTTACTATTAAGCACATTCTCTGCGACTGCCTCAACTTTTCCTTGGCTAGAAGTATTGCATTTGGAACGATTAACCCTTTGAACATTCTACAATCAACTTCAGAACAGAATATCAATTCAATATTTTACTTTATTAATACTACTAAGCTTATTATCTAATATCCATTTATTTAAATTAGAGCCGATAGCCTGTGTTGCTAGTGCTCAATGTCTCTTTTTTTAGTCTAAGAATTCAATTCATTAGTCTAAAATTAAAATAATAATAATAATAATAAATTCTTTGTTATATAAAAATTTTGTTATATAAACATTTTGTTATATACTTTATTTTACACTTTTTAGTCGGATTACAGTTCGCTTACTTCTCTCAAACTTATATTTATTTAGGGTGCTCTGCTATTTCTAGGCGTAAGGTTCAACGACTAACTTGTCAATATCAACAACGACAGCGACATCAAAATGAATCACATACAAAGCAGTACATACATCAGAACAATAATGACAACAAATCACATTTTGTGTACGCATCAACGACGCCCTGCATGTCCGTAACCTGCAACATTAAAAGCATATTTGAACGATTCCCGTTTTGTAACAACCATGGAAACCATCGCTACTTGAAATGTGCAGAATTTGGAAGCGGCAGAATCTATTATTTTATGGTCGATTTCTCCAGGATAGCGAAGAGTTAGTTGTAAACTATTGAAGTTATTTTATGCTACTAAACAGCTGCTTGCCGAAATGAAGGAAGTACAAACTATTTTATGCGAGAAAGGTTAAGCTCCGGACAGCCAGAGGATATATTGTTAGCAATTTGAAAAAGAATTTGTATACTAAATCAGACTTCGATTTATTTTATCGAAGAGGCGGTGCATCTCTACTCAACCTTCCTATTCAAATTGATTTGATCGCATCCAACTTTCTCTTGAAGTTGACACTTCTGAAGTGAAAACTTTTCAGAAGAGCTCAGATATGTCTTTCACTGTTCCGCCTGATTCGGAATGTTATGTTGCTACGTCGGCAGCACCGAAGCTATTTCCGAGATTCCTAGGGACGAATGTAGCGTTCAGAGTAAAGAGTCCTCGTCAATTTCTAGATCGGGACCATTGCACAATAATCCTAGTGCATTGGTGATAATTCCCCCACGAAAGTACATATTTGTTCCAGTCTGCCCGATGTTACTCCGATCCATGATTTAGAATTTTATATATTAGCCCACCTTCCAAATTTTAGACAAGTAAAGCTAAATGTTCTAAGATTCAAGATATCGGAGCAAAGGCACGTTACGTCGTACGTTCATGATGAGACTTGTAAATCTTTTAGGGAAAGCTCATTTTGGCCTTATGGGGTATTAGTGAAGCAGTTTGTCGTAAGAAAACGTAGTAGAATTCAAATTTGATTAGCACGGTCGGCAGCTCTGCTTTCGTCAAGAAGATAGATTCTCCTAGGGATCCACTTATCCTGCTTAACGGAAACGTGAGACATTTAGGTACGAAACTGCAATAGTTGAACTTGGATGTGATTATCATATACCAAAGCTATTTGAAACCAGGCTCAAACCTGAAGTAAAGAAAGCGTAACTTCTTTGTAATGAGTTTCAGGTTAGCGGGAGAATTCTCATCTATCTTATCTCATCAATTCAATGCACTCGGTTTGTATCTTCCTCACCTGTGGATATTGAATTTGTACCAGTTCATCTCAAAATTTAGAATAAGCACATCAATGTCATGTATATATGTCCTATATTTCTCCAGTATCACATCTTTACAAACGCTTAAAGCATTTATCACTTCTACGTGCTAACGTTATGAAAAGAACTGCTTTTGTAAATACTAAGGAGAAATCCCATGCAACTCTAGAAGTCCCCCATCTTCTATTATATGATATCCTGCTGCAAAGTCAAACTTACGCTGCATTAAAGTCTTGGGAAGCTAATATTTCTGTTATAAAAAGACTCACATTCAATTATGTACATGTTGAGAATAAATGAGACTTGTTGGTTCGTAGATTTTATAACATAATATAAATGGTATGGTGTAAGATGGCTATTAGTTTTCCTGTGAAACAATTTTCGCTTTATGCCTCCTCTACTACATAAGAACTGGTAATGTTATAAATTAATAAACCCGTCTTTTCTAGAAGCATAATGGTTCTATTAATTACATTCTCTACTCCTTCAGCAAGTATCGCTTTTTTGCTACCGCAGTTGCTATAATAGAGTTAAGCGCGAGGTTTGGTCTTTAGCATGAAATCAATTATATCCCCTACTCTACATGGATTCATTACAAGTAAGACACAATTTTATACTTAGGCAAAGCATTTTATAGTATATATATAGTAGAATGTAGTAGACGGATGCCAATCTAGCTATTCGAAAGAAATAATATATTACAATTTGAATTACATTCTAAATGTTTAAAAATGTAGTACTTTAGTAACCAGAAACTTAGTAAATTAGCTTAACAAACCAATTATCTTGAAACATTTTGTCATTTGTATATGACGTCGATTTGTTGAAAAACACTGAACACATAAAATTCCAAACCTTTCCTCTCCATACAATAACGCTTAAAACAAAGAAGAGGAAACTTTTTGTCGATAATATTTTCAGAGTTTTTAATTGTAAGAACAGTGGCGACCTTTTTATGTACTTTCATAACAAAAAAAACATTGAAACCTTTTGACTTTCAACGTTGTTTGTTCTCGAACTGAATATTGTGTCATTTGATTGATGATTTTAACGCTTTGGTTATTTTCGTATTCATCGCTTAAATATTGCCACTTATTCGCAAAGTTTGGTATCCGTTTTTGCCGCAAAATGAGCAGAGAACATTGTTGTTGTCCATTTATTGTTGCCTTCCACTTATTCTCTCAGCCAACCTTTTGTTTTCGCTTAACACAAATATACCACAGTAGCAGACGGACTGTTTGTTGGGGTTTGTTACATAAAAACGAGTATACCTTTCTGTGTTTTAACTCGAACATATGCTTCATATTATTCAACGATTACTTTTGCAGCTATCGCGGAAGAAACACAGCACGGAAAAATATTCGACGCATATACGCTTATCTATAATATTTAAGTAAACATACAC
>NW_024003777.1:14076-17053 GCF_014805625.2 Glossina fuscipes
TCTCAAATTCTCTAAAAAATCCCTTGAAATAGGCAGAAGAGGAATCGAATGTTCAGATAAGTTTGCACAGCTGATGCGAAGGATGATATTCAACGCCTGTGTTTTCGTTTTTGGGTCTCAGTGCAAAAAGAACATTTGCTCCTATAGACAGTTGACATAAGAAGAAGAAAATAAAAATCTGCTAGTTCCCCTGACGCGTCTTGTTTGAGGATTAGCATTCTCATTCGCCATTTTTCTTTTTTAAAATCGGAACATTTCGAATTTACTTACCTCTGTTCTTGTCGGAGCTCCATTGAAGTAACTAGCTGAGAAAGCCTATACTAGCCGAATGGCTACCCTATCCTATAATAACCTATTATTATAATGGATTATATCAATTTACTGAAGTTTAATTAACTTTAATTCCTTTTTTTTTGCTTCTTATATATGTTTACAGAAGTTTAATCAACAATTACTTCAGCTAATTGCTTTTCGTCGTTTCGTTGTCAAATGTTTTATAGAACAAGTTTTGTAGAGTTCATTAATACTATAAAAGTTTTTTTGTAATAGAGAACACTTATTTTAAGTGCGAAAGAAGATCTTGCGAGGATTAAATTGCAGCAGCTTAAAAACAAAAAATCTTTATCTACACATAAGATTCAGCTAAAATAAATTAAGAGCTGAATTCAATTTGCTGTTAGAAACAAATCTTGTGCTAAGTATTTTCAACAAAAATTACGAAGTATATAGAGAAAAATAAATAAAAAGGAAATCCATATGTAAACAAGAAGAAAGCATTTACATGCAATTCGAGTAATAAGAGAATATTAAGAATAAAAGTTAATTTGAATAGAACAGGGGCAAATCAAGCGATATTAGGAAGCGTTGAAAGAATCCGATATTTAGATTAAATTATAGATATTTAGATTTCTGCAAAGGGCTTTAAACGGTTTGGCAAGCTTTTAGTTGTAGGTTCATTGACTGCGTTTCGTGAAACCGAAGTTTTGTAGAAGAGAGGTTCGCAACATTGAGGTTAATCTCTCCTAATAACGCCGACGAGTTAATAGTTTTTTAACTTAATTAAAAACGATACACCAAAGATAAATTTACAAGTCAATCTATAAAAAAATTTAGGATTGATGAAAGTAGAGCAACATGTGTGTTTTTTCAAACATTTTCAGTTTTACGAAATTTGCTTGATTCTAATTAAATTCCCAGTCTACTGTTTTGAATTTTTTTTTAGTTTTAACAAATTTTGTTTTGATTGAGTTCCAATCAATTTCAAATTCATTTCAAATACCATCAAATTTCATTTAACTTAATTTAATTCTGTCCTCTACTCTATTCTACTCAACCCCTTTTCCGTTTTATTCGCTGCTCAGTTTATTTCGTTAACTCAATTCAGTTCAACTTTGAAATTGTGAAATTCACAATATAACATAATCCACCAGGAACTTTTTAAATTTATTGATGTGTGTATTTGCGTGTACGTATTTCTTTTATAAAGTAAGTGCCACTAAGGTCGTAAATATTTAGTATTGATAAAAAAATTTTCTTAAAACGAGAAAACGTGTTTGGTTCGTATGAAAACTGGCATTGCAAAGACTGAAAATTTGCTGCGAAATAGAAATGTTGCGATTAGCTCGCCGGACTATCCAGGTATTCAGCAATTTGCTTGACAACTAAATATAACTTACGACTCCAACTTTATTTTATTTTATTCTGGCGAAAGCTTGACGTTTGTTATAAAAATTATATAAAAACCATAAACTTTATTAGGGTCTTCAATCTTAAACACTAAAGAAAACCTACAACACATTTCTTAAATATGTTAGTAATTCACAGGACCCTAATGAAAGGCGTTTAGAGAGAAACGAGATGACTCCCTAAACTTTAGTCTATCCCTGCCAAGAACTTTCGTCTTATAGCCTAACGCCTCAGTTTCCCGGCTTAGTCTTCCTACTCTCACTGAATACCTGACTTAAAGACATGTTAATGTATTATAAAGTTGAATAAGAAATATAAAGTTGCGTAATAATAATAAGAAAATACAATACATACGTAGAAAATGGACAGTGTATGACCAAAAAAAGTGTTAAACTTAGTTTTTAGTTACCTCCGTCATTACTTCCTGTAAGTAACTCTTTAAAGAATATCAAATTATCGCTTACATACATTCGCTTTAGTTTAACGTTTCCCAAAACCTATCGTGATGTATATTTTTATTTCCAGTTTTCTTTTTGTTGATATTATCAAACAACTAACAACACGAAAGAAAATGTATAAGAAAAAAGCTTTACAATTGAGACAAAAAAGAATAAAAATTACTACACTGCAGGGATATTCTAAGGAATTTTTTCTTAAGAGCAATTTTGAAAATGGCTTTTATGAGTTATTGTCAATATATTATATATAGTATTACATAAGACTTTATCTTCGTTTATTTTATAGTTAACGGACTTTTCCCGCGTTCATTAGTAAAGGCAGTTAACTAACAGCTAAGTTTCCCTTTGAATTTATTTATTTTCCTTTACTTCTTTTTAGTGTAAACAGATTTTTCACTTATAAAAGCTTATTGTATCGTTTCAATCAAATTTCCTGTCTGAAGTCAATATCTTCGGGGGTGAGTGCCAATTTCCTTACTTGAAAGCAAATAAAGAAGGGTTTCTTTGTTTGCTTACTTCGCTTGGTGATCGCTTCGCACAAGTTGTTTGATGTTTTGGTGTTGACCTTTTGTAAACTTAAAAATTTTGTGTGTGTACATGTACACTCGTCTCTTTTTTTATATTACGGTACATTGTTTACCGTTTAACATTGTTATAAAAAGAAAAATGGACTAAATCCGTAGCCGTGAATAATGTGAAAAATGGTTATCAACAAAAATTGTGAGTAATTGCGCTTTAGACAAGGGAGGATTAAGTTTTAAACACCAAGCATAGGCGCCTCGTTCCATCATTAAGTTACAAAAAAGTTGATGTTGGCTTGGTACTTAATGTTT
>NW_024003778.1:0-2755 GCF_014805625.2 Glossina fuscipes
CAATCGTCGCAACTCCACGAGCGTATTGCTGGCGAATGCGTCTACGGCGTTCCAGGCTGCTGCACTGCCAACCATTGCGCTTGTTATCTCGTTAGGTGGCACTTGAGGCCTTCCATTCTCGAACCTGCTGCAGTAGGACATTACGTGTTCTGCGTCCTCCTCTATATCCTCGCATACCGGGCAGTTAGGCGAACTGTCGTGCCCGAATCTGTGTAGATATTTCCGGAAACAGCCATGGCCAGTCAGAAGCTGGGTTAAGTAATAGTTTACTTCTCCCTGCCGTCTGTCAACCCAACGTCTTATGTTAGCGATAAGAACGAACGTCCATCTTCCTTTGGTCGTTCTTTCCCACCTCGACTGCCAAATCCTTAACGAGGCCATCCGCTCGTCTCTTCTTGTAACGCGTGAGGGGAGCTCGTTGCCGCGACGCCGTTTGTAGATGCGGCTCATCTCATCGGCCAGAATGTCGATTGGCAGAGTGCCAGCTAGCACTAGCGCTGCCTCTTCCGACACGGTACGGAATGCGCAAATCTGCCTCAGGGCGCTAAGGCGATGTATTGCCGCCATCTTTCGGTACACTGCCTTCACCTTCAGTGCACTGGCCCAAACTGGGCTTCCGTACATTATGACTGAGGTTATCACCTTGGCTATAACCCTTCGGGTGGTGAATTTCGGGCCTCCAATATTTGGCATGATTCTTGCTAGTGACGCCTGGATGCCGGCAGCTTTCTCAGCAGCGTACTCAACATGCTGCTTAAACTTGAGTCGATGGTCAAGCATAACTCCAAGGTACTTCAGGCCAGGAGATGACCGCATCGTATGCTGTCCGACTCGTATACAGCATGTTTCCACGCTCTTTCTGCTGCTTATTAGGACTGCTTCCGTTTTCTGCTCTGCTAGTTCCAGCCCCATCTCTTCTAGCCACAACTTCACTTTCACGATAGCCTCGTTAGCTCTCGCTTCTACCTGCGCGACGTGTTTTGCGGTCACCACGGCTGCTATATCATCGGCAAAGCCGACGATCGTTGTCCCGGTAGGAAGTTTAAGCTCAAAGACGCCGTTGTACATTATATTCCACAGGAGAGGACCAAGGACTGACCCCTGTGGAACACCCGCCGATATTTTATGCGATTGCTTTCCATCGTCGCTGTCGTACATTAACGTGCGGTTCGAAAGGTAACTTGTCACTATCTCAAGTATATACTTTGGAACCCGTATCCTTATGAGGGTTTTGCGGATAAGCCCCCAGTCCGCCGAGTTGAAAGCGTTTTTAACGTCTAGCGTAACGACGGCGCAGTACTTTTTGTCACCGCCCCTCCATCGGTCACCGGCTATGGCGTCTGAGGCAAGCGCCACGACGTGGCTTATGGCATCTATTGTAGACCGCGCTCTACGGAATCCATACTGGTTATCCGAGAGAGCACGTCTTTCTTCAACCACAGCTAGCAGGCGTTCATATACGACCCTTTCCAATACCTTGCCCATTGTGTCCAACAGGCAGATGGGTCGGTATGACGATGGCTCGTTCAGTGGCTTATTGGCCTTCGGAATAAGGACCAGCCTTTGGATCTTCCACACGTCCGGGAACGTCCTTTCTTCCAGGCACCTTTGCAGCAACATCATCAAGACGTCTGGCCTCCTTCGTATCGCTGCCTTTAAGGCCTTGTTTGGGACTCCATCTGGTCCAGGGGTTTTTTTGTCCCCAATCCGCTTGCAGGCGCTTAAAAGCTCGTCGGCAGAAATTGCTGGTATGGCTTCCTCTTCCCTGCCGAGGAGGTTTACCAACACATACGGCGGCCTCTGCGGGAAAAGTGTCGCTACTATTCTTCGGAGCGCGAGCGGACACGTGATTTGCGGTGCCTACTGTCCTTTGACCTTCTTCAAGGCCACTTCATATGCCGTTCCCCATGGGTTAATATCGGCATCCTGGCATATTTCCTCAAAACTTCTCCTTTTGATGGCCCTTATGGCTTTCTTTAAGTCACTGCGCAGGTCTCTCTAGAGTAGGAGCAATTCATTGAAGTTTTCCCTACCTCTCGAGCGCTGCACTTTTCTTCTGGCTTTCAAGCAGTTCGCTCTTAGAGACGCTATTTCTTCGGTCCACCAATGGCACGGAGACCCTCTTCTCCGTGTATTTCGTCTTCGGGGCATGGCGGCGTCGCATGCTTGTACCAGCAACTTCCCTACGTTTTGCCGGAGTTCACCAGCTGTACCGTCTCCACCCACGTAGGAGTCCATAATGGTGTTAAAGACATCCTCGTCAAAAAGTGCATCTCTCCACCTCGGCCCAGTAGTTTTATTCCACCCATTACCTCTGTCCTCTCTGGATGCTATGTCGAGGAAGATGGCCTGGTGATCGCTATTTGTGTACTCCTCACTCAGCGACCACTTGCATCTGGCCACTAGACCGTCGCTAACAAAGGTGAGGTCTACTTTCGAGCCCCTTCCTGCCTTACGAAACGTATCTCGCTGCCCATCGTTCAGAAGAGATACTTTCAGCATGGCGAAAGCCTCCTGCAAGCTGCGTCCTCTCGCATTGCAGGCCTTACTGCCCCACTCGAAGGCCCAAGCATTGAAATCCCCCGCAATTAATACGGAAGGCTTCTCCCGGGCATCTGCGACGAGTTCATCTAGCATGCTTTGAAATTCGCTTTGTGTCCAGCTTGGAGGAGCGTAGCAACGATAGCAGCATATATATTTAGCTGTCGCCCTGACGAATCCGCTGTGCTGGCAGTCCCCATCCAAAAGTGCTATA
>NW_024003778.1:2855-5690 GCF_014805625.2 Glossina fuscipes
AAGAGATACTTTCAGCATGGCGAAAGCCTCCAGCAAGCTGCGTCCTCCCGCATTGCAGGCCTTACTGCCCCACTCGAAGGCCCAAGCATTGAAATCCCCCGCAATTAATACGGAAGGCTTCTCCCGGGCATCTGCGACGAGTTCATCTAGCATGCTTTGAAATTCGCTTTGTGTCCAGCTTGGAGGAGCGTAGCAACTATAGTAGCATATATATTTAGCTGTCGCCCTGGCAAATCCGCTGTGCTGGCAGTCCCCATCCAAGAGTGCTATAGGACCAGGCGCCCAAATTGCTGCTTTTTTGGACGCGTCGGTTACCCAAGTGCCTTGACTTGCCCTGCGATATGGTTCACTCAGTAGTACCAGGTCCACCTCTTTCTCAGCGACCGTTTGCCGAAGTAGGTCATGAGCTGCTTCGCCGTGATTGAGATTAATCTGCATTATTCTCATTTCCGCGCTTTACCGATCAGTGCCTGCTTGAACAGCGGGCATTTCCCGCTTCCCGCCACGTGCTTAGCATCTAGATTCGGCGTCTTTCTGCAGAACATACAGGAAGGGTCCTTAGTGCAGTTTTTTGCAATATGGCCATCCTCTCCACACCTCCGACAAGCCTTTGACCGGTCAGATGGAGCTGCACATTGCTTTGCTATGTGCCCAAACTCCAGGCATCGGAAACATCTCAACAAAGGTGTGCGCTCTCTGATCCTACAGATCACCCAGCCTATGCGCAATTTCCCGCCTGCCAGTAGCTTAGCGGCTTCCTCCTGCTGTAGGGTAATGAGCGCCGTCTGCGTGCCGCCATATGCTTTTCTTAAGTTGACCACCTCTGCGGATGCCACCCCATATTGGGACTTAAGTGCGCTGCTTATGTCCTCCCTGGTGGTGACTTCGTCGATGTCCTTGCACTCGACCATTTTACGTTGCTTCAGACACCTGACTTCGGTCTCCCCTCCTAAAAAGGAGCCCACTGCCGCTCTCAGCTCTTCCGCCTTCTCTCCGCTCTGGTTTAGTTGCAAGAGAAGCTCGCCCTTCTGCGTTCTTCTTATCTTTTGCACCGCCTCACCAAACTTACTTAATTGCGGTTCGTCCTTAACCTTGCGGAGCATATCCGTGTACGAGAGCTCGCCTTTAGCTGCTATGACGATAGCGTCGTGTCTACCCTTCGCAGGTCTTTCTTTTAGCCGATCTGCCTTTCTTTTCTTCTTCATTTTAGCTCTGACCTTCTGCCACTCCAAGTCCTTCGATGGGCGCTGGCCGTTAGGGGCGCTAGCGGTGTGCTGTTCAGCGGCCCCCGTGATGGCTACGTTACGACGTTTGGCGGTCGGCGTGTCCGCATCCCCGGGCTGCTTACGTTTGCTCGCCCCAGGCTGTGTTCGCTTCTCCCCGCTTGCATTCTGTAGCGGCGTGACCCCACCGCTTCGCTTCATCACCTTTTGCGCGTATGTGCGCGGGGAAGTTTGGAGACTCTTATCCCTAGTCTCCTTGCGAGAAGTGCGTGTGGCGTCCTTATCAAGCCGGCATTTTTCATACATCGTTTTGATGCCGTCTATTGTGTCGCGCATTTGTTGGTTTATGTGCCGCCTTTTTCCATCGTTTTCCTGCAGCATCGCAACCAGATCCTTTATGTAGCCGCCCAACTTTACGAAGGCTGCCACGTCCTCAACGTCCTCCACGTCCACTGGTGTGTGGTTTGGCGTCTCTGGGAGCGTTTGTCCGAACTGAGGCTGCGTTTGCACGCCTACTGGCGACCTCGTTATTCTCCCGCTCACTTTGAAGGGGTTCTTTTCGCTCAAAGCGCCGGCGTGACCCCTAATGCCTGTTGGTGTGTTTGATTTTTGATTTGTAGACATTTTGATTTGAATTGGGCCCCAACTGGGAAGTCGCTATCCGGTTCCGCTGGTGTAGTTGGTGTTAGGACCCCATGGTTATCTTTGCAAGCAGTGAGGCCATGCAGTGGGTTGACGCTAGCCCTTATGAGACTAGCGTTCAGTGCCAGGTCCAGCATTAGCCAGGAGTTCATCTCAACTGGGCCTACACCCACCAACTTAACGGTGCGGCCTAGAACGTACTTCCCAGACTTGCCATAATTTTAACGGGGCGGGGGCGGTGTCAGCATTAGCCCGAAAGCCATTTCGGGTGGGTGTCACTCCAACCTACTCAGGTAACGGAATACTGCCACCACCAGCTCAAAATCGTCGATTTAAATACGTGTTCCGGTATACCATAATCAAGACCTTACCGGGCTCGGTCTTGATGCCTATCCCTAGGCTTCGTACAGTTGTCTCCCTCGATGCCACCCCCATACTGAGAGTGGGGAGCACCTATTCCAAGGACGGTGCTTACTCGTCCTGCCACCGAAGATTCGCAGTGTTATGCGGCCTTTTCAGCCGCCCCTCCTCCTCTGCCGCTCTTGGTCGGGGACTGCTTATTGGCTATTCGCAGCTAACCTGCAGATATACCCTTGGGTACACGCAGGCCGATCACAATCCGCCACCTGTGACCCCCACAGTAGCCTGAGCTTAGCCCAACGAGTGTGTGTGTGTGTGTGTGTTTTTTTTTTGTTGTTTTGCTCTGTGAGCTGGAGGTAGAAAATCTTCGAAAGATACTGCTGGGTCTTAGTAGCAGCATGCACGATTCGCCATCCCTGGCGCATACGTACTAAAAACTACCCCCCACACACACTTCGTCTACCACTCTCCCCCGCGGGACCACCGTTAGGTATTACTTCGCGGGGGCTGGTTGTCGCTAGCACGCTCCTGATGGTGGGACCTCAGTGGAATGCACTATCGGTTTCCACTCCCTCTGCTCTCCACCCGTTGTCTCTCCAATCGTCGCAAC
>NW_024003779.1:0-3454 GCF_014805625.2 Glossina fuscipes
GTTAGTCGGACAAGAACATTTGAGTCGGGAGTACTGCCAAAACAAATTGTGAATAATCCTACGGTTAAGGAATATAATTGTAAATAATAGAACTTTAAAGTGTAAAGTGTCTCTTGAAAAGAATATCCACGATCTAGTGGTGCGAGTCCTATATTGTAGAAAAGTGAATTTATTAACAATATATATTTCTAGAAATAACTATCACAATATATCAGACTCTCTAAATATTTGTAACGCTCAGAAATATCCTTCAAATTAATGCATGTATTATGTATTTAATTAGAGTATATAATCCAATCAAATTAAGTACGCGTGTCTGTTCGTGTGATAAAATCCCTATTAGAACCTCCAGAATAAATATCATGAGCATGGCATGTTTTGACATTGTACTAATTAGCAAAAAAATAGTCATCTTTTTTTAAATTAAAAGAAACATAAAAATGATTATTGCTTCAAAACATTGTGTCGGCTTTTAAATTTAGTCTCAAACTTTTCTTTGTTCCTTTTGAAGCTTGAAATTTAGTTAAAATTGTTGTTCGGCCAAATTAACATAAAAAGTTAAAAGGTACACATCGTTTTTAATTTGTAGAATTACCTACACGAGGCTGAAGAACTACATTTTTGCAAAATATTATTTTATGTGTTTAGGATATGCTATATATGTAGATAGAGTAAAAGTAAAGATAATATTAGCTACACTTTCGGCTGTGTGGCCGAATAGGCAAAGGATCTCGATTAACCTTTAGGAAGGTGAAAGCATTCAGCTCCGTAAACCACATAAAAGTTTTTTAGATGTTATTTCTAACCGCTATAAATCGGTGGAAAATTTTAGTTTACTCTACATATGATGATTGGTATACACTAAAGTCAGTTGTTGGAATTGAGTAGTTTGACAAAGTTCAAAATCTATTTACAGTGAGTTCATTGTAGAGCAATCTTTGCCGCTGGGTATCGATATTTATCAAAATCGAATATTTATAACGACACCACGTTGGAAAGATGGGGTGCCGGCAAGTCTGGGGACAATACCGTACCCACCTTCTGAAATTAGCCCTGCTCTTAAGCCGTATCCTAATTGGGAGGCGCATAGCAGTTCCTATACACCGGATTGTGATAAGCTAATATCCGTTTATCGAACTTATGTTGACGTTTGCCAGCGTTTATGGTTGATTGACTCGGGAATAGTAAACGCGACTATGGAACGCAATCAGATATGTCTGCCAAAAATTGCGGTCTATGATTTGACAACTGACCAAAAATTGTTCAGCTATGAATTTCCATCAGAGCATGTAAAAGAAGATAGCTTGTACACAAATATTGTGGTTGATGTTGCCTCCGATCGCTGTGGAGACGCTTATGCTTACGTCACTGATGTTTGGCGTTTCGGAATTGTTGTTTATAGTTTAGGCAAAAATCGAAGTTGGCGTGTAACAAATTTTAATTTCTTTCCGAATCCAGCAGCCTCAGATTTCCAGATATACGGCCTGAATTTCCAATGGCTAGATGGCGTATTTGGTATGAGCCTTTCTCCTTCTTCCCTTCTCGGAGCGGAGCGGTTCCTATATTTTCATCCTATGGCCAGTTTCAAGGTAAGCATATGTTAATATTTTATCAGCACCTTCAGTTTAATTAATTGCATGAACACCTAGGAGTTTATGGTGTCAACTGCTTTGTTGCAAGATGAAAGTGTTTGGCCGGACAAAGCTCAAAAAGTAGCCAAGGCCTTTATAGAGATTGGGGATAGAGGTCCCAATAGTCAGTCCTCCACATCCGGTATAGCGCGTAATGGAGTAATGTTTTTCACTCAAGTACATTTAGATGGTATTGCCTGTTGGGATACGGCCAAAAGCTATAGTAGGAACAATTTACAAAAGCTTTTCTACATAAAAACTAATAATGAGTCTTCACCTCTGAGTAGCTTAATACAATTCCCCAACGATTTGAAAGTGGACGGAAACATGGATGTACAGAGTGTATGGGTGGTAAGCAATCGCTTGCCCATCTTTTTATACAGTCAGCTGGATTATAGCGATATTAATTTTCGCATACTTCGCGCTAATGTTAGCGAATTAGTAAAGGATACAGTATGTGATCCACTATAAGAGATGATCAATTTCATCAGCTCAAACACAAGCACAGAGGATCACTGCCATCAAACTTTTACAAAAGAAAACCGAACCCCGTCGTGAAAAAATACTTTTATAAAATTTAAGAAAACCTACGTGTTAAAGTAACTTCTTTATTTAAGGTTTATCAATATGAAATTCAAATGTAAATCGTGTAAACCCTTTGAATTCTAATGTTATACATAAAATATTGAAAATACCTATTCAGAAATAACTATATCAAAATAATGAAAAAATAACACAAATCAAGCAAAATGGTTGTAGCGTTTTTTCATCGAAACGTAGCCACATGCCATATACCTTGCACTAGCTTATAAAGCGTTGACTGCGTCAACGTGCTTCAACAGTTGAATAGCACGAAAACCAGTAAGTGGAGTGTATACTTCAATGTCATACAATTGGGAGCATAGATATTAAAAGGTATTTATAAGAGTAATTACAGCTCGATTTCCTTTAAAAATATTAGATGGATTTATATATAAATCGGTTGGTTTTGTATTTGTAACGCAAGAATATATTAAATCACATCGCTTATTACATGCAAATAGAAGATTCACGAAAATCTGAAATAATTGAACAAAGTGCATCATATATTAGAACAGGTAGCTAAAATCATTCAATTGCTTTTTACTTAGTCAATTATACTACATTTCGAGCGAGTGCTAATTTAGAATACATAGCAGCTATTCACACAAATTACTATCTTTGAAAAAAAACCTATTCTTCTTAATTTGAGTTTTAGCCAATTTTATTCGGTTTATAAAATCCATGTTTATATCATTACTAACCCGCTATAAAGTATTATGTAAATACAGCACGAATTTAACTGTTCATCAAAAGGATACTTTACCTACAAATTTAACCACATTTGCATATTAGTTTATGCTGGTAGGTTTTATGAAAGTCTTCTACAACTTTGCGTTAATCAAAACAAGCCTCTCTAATTTTACGAATAGAAAGTGCATTTATATTGAATAACTTATGCAGACTTGTGAAGCGAATATTTTTTATGATTACTTATATGATTCAACTACCTTCAAAATCACATACAAATAAAACGAAATTAATCAGCATAATTGAATATTTGCAAGCCCTACACGATATAAAACGACATGTTTTAATGTTGTTTAATAAAACTATTTCAGAAAACTTGAAAAATATAATCAATTTAGATTCACATGTTCTATACATTTATAAGATGAGTTATGTAAAACAACTTTGTTCGTTTATGGCATAAAAGGTCAAGCTCATGTTTTTATTGCGAAACGTGGAGAAGCAAAATTTTGTTTTTACGTCATCTAATGTTCACCTAAAGATGTTATTTGATA
>NW_024003780.1:0-4092 GCF_014805625.2 Glossina fuscipes
TCCATTTTTTTATTACTTGATAATAAGTTTCACGTCTTTGAAAGCATATGATTTTAAACTAAGTTTGTTTTTTTTTAGTTCACTTTCATTTTGCATGTGACCTTCATGTAGCGAAAACTTCTGCGCAAAAGGGAGATCAAGCCAAGAAAAGCAAAGATTACAAAAGTCAAGGAAACAAGGTCACAAAATTAGTTTCACAAATCAATTTAAAAATGGTTTTTGCAGATGACACAGATATATTATTATTGTTCTGCTTAAAGACTTGATTTAATTTTTCCACCACTTTAAATTTTCCCTAACACATTGTCGTCAAGCTCTGAATAAAACCATAGTTTCTGCCGCAATTTTTCGCTACGTTTCACTCTCATCTTGCTATCACAATATGTGTTTATGTGCACGGTGTAGTAAGGAGAGCTGCCTAATGACGCTACTGGTTGTCTGTTTTAGTGGTTTTATTTTTCTGACGTTACTGTTTAACCTAAAACTGGGGCACTAATTCGAACGGGCTACTGAACTGAGTGGAAGTTTAATAGTAAGATGCTAGTACAATAATAGTGGAAAAAGAATATGAGGAAGAGTTTTTGAAGGTAAACTTGCGTTTAACGGGATTTAATTTTTATTTCCTATACTATTTAATTGGGAAATTAATCCTTTGCTTTAAAATGTTTGGGCAGAATTTACTGCCGTATACAATAGCATTTGATCGACTTAATCAAACCTCGTGAACTGGGCTTGTCTGAGAATTTTTTGTTGAGGTTTTTCAATTACCTTACCAGTCACACACAAAGAGTATTATATAACTATACTTTTTCGCGGCAAATCCAGGTTTCATCGGGAGTCATCTGGGCCCTATGTTGTTTATTTTATACATTAGTAATCTTCCTTCGTGCGTCCGCTTTTATAAAATTCTTTCATTTGCGGATGGTTTGAAAATTTATACTTCTGCCAACTACGGGCATTACTCTGATGGGCCGCTTTCTGATTTATTCTCTTCGTATGGTTAGTATTGCGTCAACAAAATGGAATGTAATTTAGGCCAATACAAGAAAATCTCGTTCCCTTGCGTATCTCTACTGCCTACTTATCATTCCATTAATATTTATGTGCTGGAGAACGTATCTTGCTTTAAGTATTTGGGTGTGTTATTTGGTTCCAAACTCAAGTTCAAACTTCACAATGAGTTTTCCGTCACGAAAGCTAAGAAATTTAATGACCCAGATACGCAAACATCTGTACAATGCTTTTGTTCGTCCGATTTTGGAATATTCTGTTGTTGGTTAGGCACGTTATTAGCAATTTTACCTCGATCGAACAGATTCTGTTCAGAAAGATTTTCTTCTTTTTGATTTACGTGATCTTCCATGGGATGCCACTAGTAATCTTAGGCCATATGAAAAGAGACTTATCCTGATACGGTTACCGTCATTGATTAGGAGGCGGGAAATGATCAAGATGGTTTTTATGGTTAAATTTTTTCTCTTTGTACTTATTAAACTTTGCCCGCTTCCATTCCAACATTCCGAATGGATCTTCTCGACATTATATTCCTTCGTGACTCTCTCATTGCCGCAGTAATCATCCCCTCGTTACTACGTTTACCACGCTATGTAAGATCTAAAAATAATTCAATATTCCAATAATAGTCTGTTAAACTTAGATTTTTTTCTTCCATCTGTATTATTACTTTGAGTTATGGCTCACTTTGAAGTTTCTTCCGGTTATTGATCGGAAATTGTCTTTGTCAGCAATTTGAAATAAATAAATAAATATATTCTGCCTAGAGTATTATTACAGTTATTTCTTTTTAAAATTTACTTCGTCTTATTATTTTCAAATATAATTTTTAACTTCTGCAAGAAGTAGTCACAAACCTTTCACAAATATCCTTAACAACGAATGTAAAAACCAAACTTTTCTTTTATGGACTTTGTGTAAGCAAATTAACCACCAAAAAAGATTTCTACGAAAGGTTCGTAAATAACAATTGCCTTCCATACGTAGCGTTGACAAAGTGACGTCATCTTGCTAACTAAAAATAATCCCTCGATTTGAAAAAAAATCAACAAACCAACGGCCTTTCGAGAGCAAGCTACTGGAATTTAAAAGAAGCAAAAAAAAAAAAACACGAAACGAATTTTTTGACGGTTCGTTGCACGGTTAATTAGTAGTTTTGCAATTTGAGAACTTGTTCTTTTATTATTAAATACTACACCACTTGCTGCACAAGGGTATATTAAGTTTGTGCGAATACATGCAACATCAAAAAGAACTTGATATAAACCAACCCGATATTAAACTGATTGAGTAAGAATCACTTCCTATGTTGAGTTTAGCTTGATTGTCTGTCTGCTCAATAACATGCTTGTGTTCAACTTACGGACCGCAATTTTTGAGATATTTTGATGAAACTTCATGAAACACCTTTTCCAATTCTTTCCCTTTAAGGCCGTATTGTGAAAAATCGTTGTATGAACAACCATAGGGTAATATGGATTATTTGGTGGAGAGCCGTGGCTCACTATAGTCTTTTCACTTATTTTAGCAGACTATGAATTAATTTGAATAAATTTTTGATGAAAAATATCATTAGTGTACAAAAAAAAGTAAGCATATTTTTGTCGGGCAAAGCCGACCATTAGAGACCCTACACTACTTTCTTTAATCAACCATTCACCAAAAATTAAAAATTATTTTTATGTATAATTTTCATAAGACCCCTAATATTGGCGGATTTCTCAAACGACAATGCGGTTTAAATTAGGCAAATTTAATTTGCTTGTCAAAGATTTTTTATTTTCCAGCTGTTTTCATCGCCATATAGCTTCCTAAGGAGCCACTGCATCTCTAAATTCCCCATAATTGATTTACAAGGTACAAATTTTCACCATAGACCTCTTTGACACATAGAGCCTGTTTTTCATTAGAATCCCTATATGGGAAGGGATCCAAAAAATAGGCCCACATGGACCAAAGTCGGTAGGGTTAATGTTTATGTCAAATTATTATTATGAACGAATGTTTATTAAGAAGTGTTTGAAAATTAGATCTTTTTAGCACATAAAGACTACATTCCCGTAGAAATATTGGTATGGAAAGCGACTAAAAAAGTTGTCCCATCTGATTCAAAGTTTTCATTTTAGCATAATAAGATGACATGTTATCACTAAGCGACTTTTGTCGCGGAATTCTAAAAATAGGAATATTTTTCTTATAACAACTTACTGAAGTAAAGCGTGGTATAGGGAAGGGTTGATAAAATCGTCCCATCCGATCCATTTTCAATAGCGTTCGTCTTTCGGCCAAGACATGTCAGTGTATCAAACTCAATAAAACATCCCGAAAATTGCATTAGAATACATGCATCAGGCAGACAAAAGGGTAAACGGAAAAACAACCGGTCAATAAAATAAACGGTGGATCATTCAAATCCCTCTGGCTGTTGCAAACGTCGGCACAAATAAAATCTGCACTGTGTCACAAGTGGCGTATAATGATATAAAATTAAAGCTAAACGTACATTTTTTTACACTTGCAGCAGCGTATGACCACCGCTTCGGAAGAAGTCTTTTGGAACTATGTACCAATCTACTATTTTTTAATGTTCTAATGCTTAGCTAAGCCACAAATAATCGATCAAAACCCAATGATGATAAGACAAAGAAACGTGGTGAATCTTGTAAATGTGCTGCTTCTGAAGTGGTATAATCCAGTGACTTCAACTTTTACGGAACTTTACAAGACTAAAGAAGAAGGAAATAGAAGAATAGAAATATCTACAATAAACAATTTTATATTTCTTCTAATTAAAACAAATGGGTAGAACTGCTCCACAAAGTTGTCTGTTACTAACTTCTCGAGTGATAAAGAAATTTAGTTTTAATTCTCAAATTATTTTTATTGATGTCAAACTCTACGCATGCATATGTCCAGATATCCTTCTTTAACGTTAAAAGTTAACTGCAGAGAAAAACGAATGACCGATTGCTCCACTTTCATCATATTTCTAATGCATATCCCTGTGAACTATAAGGTACACTACATTCTGTATGGTAACGAAGGGAAGTGAAGGAATCTTTTGCTTTTTGTGACAAC
>NW_024003781.1:0-3845 GCF_014805625.2 Glossina fuscipes
ATCTACGTAGCACCTATATGAAGGAGACCACACAACTGAGGCAGGCATACTCGAGTATGGGTCTAACCAAACACATGTACACCCTTTTCGTAATGTGCGGATCACCAAGCTCTTTGGACCACCTCTTTATAACACCAAGCGCGGACCTAGCTTTGCTTAATGTGCAAGTTAAAACGTAACCTATGGTCAAATAGAACGTCTAAATCTGTGAACGAGTTGATGTCCTCTAACTTCTGCGAATCAATAAAATACTGAGTAATGAACGACTTCCCTCTTGGGAAAGAAAGCTTCTTACATTTATTTAGATTTAGTTTGAGAAGATTCAAAGAGCACCATGCAACGGAGAAAGAAAAAAACAGTTTCACATCATCAGCATACATTAAGATCTCGCTGAAATTAATCACCGAGGGCAAATCATTGATGTAAAGATTAAATAAAATAGGTCCCAAGTGGCTACCTTGAGGTACGCCAGACGTAACGGGGAATTCATCCGAGGTGATGAAGTTAAACAAAACCCTGAAGGATCTATTGTGCAGATAAGAGCTTATCCATTTCACTAAGTAGGGTGGGAAACCAGAGGCTTGGAGTTTAAAAATAAGTAGTCTATGGTTAACCATATCAAATGCTTTGCTTAAATCAGTGTAAATAACATCTGTGCGAGAGCCACTAGAAAAAGCCTTGAAAACATGACAGGTAAACTCTAACAAGTTGGTGACTGTAGATCGCCCTTTCCGAAAGCTGTGCTGGTGCAGAGAAATATACGAATAATGCTGAGTCACAATACGCTCGAACAACTTGGGCAAGACACTCAACTTGGCTCTGCCTCTGTAGTTCTCAACAAATTGTCTACTTCCACTCTTGTGGATAGGAATAAGGAAACTACTCTTCCAACATGAAGGGAAAACACCTAAAGATGAGGACATGTTAAAAATCTTTGAGATCACACCACATAACTCGACAGCGCAAGATTTAAGTACACATGATGGAATTCCATCAGGTCCAGGCGAACAACTGTATTTTAGAGAACTCAACCCTTTAAAAACGTCATCCTCCGAAATAACCAAGTTAGGTATTGAAACCGAGTTAATTATAGGATATGGGTAGTTTGCTGATAAATCGAAATTAGCAATCGAAAAGTTTCGTCGGAAATACTCAGCAAATAGATTCGAGATTTCAAAATCATCCGAGGAATCAGAGCCATTAAAAGAAACATGAGAGGGAGATGTGGAAATTTTTCTTTTAGAGTTAACAAATTTAAAGAAGAATTTAGGATTAGCAAACAGAGAGGATTTAATGAACTGAAGGTATCTGCAGTAATAATGATGGCTGAGGGAGTTAAATCTATGATTCGCCACCGAGTAAGCGACATAGTCGAGCGCAGAGCCACTTTTCGAATATTTTTTGAATAGCGAGTTTTTCCTATTCTTGTGATATTTAATTGTCTTATTAAACCACGGGGGACACTTGCTTCGAGGTCGAGACTGCTTGATCGCAACAGATGCAGCAATAGCTAGATTTAATGTATTGTAGAACGATGACAATAAGCTTTCAATACTACCGGTTGAGAAATCAAGGGTCAAATGTGAAAGACGATGTTTTAGTAATACAATATTGATTTTATGAAAATCATAATAATTATTTAAAAAAGTTTGATTTGGCACATTAAGGCAATTCAACAAACCATCATTCATATGATGAAAGGAAATGCATATTGATGGATGATAAGGATCCTTAGGTAAACTAAAAGGTGGACAACGATTTACGTAAATCTCGGGAAAATTGGCAAAGCAGAGATCAAGCAGTCTACCATTACAATTAGGGGTACGATTATGATCAAGAAACACAAAAGAACACAACAGCCCTATCAGACGTTGAAGTAGGAACCAAACAACCAGAATTATCAGTGTTACACCAAGTGACTTGAGGCAAATTGAAGTCACCCAATGCAACGACCAAATCGGTGGGTCTAGACCGCTTGGCCACTTCACAAATGAGAGCAGCGTGTTTCTTGTAAATGGAGATATCAGAATTTGGGGGAATATAGGAGCAGGTTATAAATAGATGTTTATCAGGCATATTCGCACGAATAGCGATAAATTCAATGTCAGGAGAAGTGGGAAATTCAACTAAATTGGACGGGACTGACGCAGCTATGGCAATTAATACACCACCACCAATGCGATTCACTCGATCATTTCTAAAGTCTTGGAAAGAATTATGAAAAAGTTCCGACGAATGAAGATCGGGTTTTAGCCAAGTTTCAGTAAAGGCCAAACAGAAAAACTCCGTGCTCACTGAATTTAGAAAAGTGGAACGAATTTTCGAATTTAGGCCCCTAACATTTTGATAAATGAGAGATAGTGGGCCTGAAGAAACAATTAGATTTTGAAGGCGACAAGACTATTGCCTTGGTATTACGGGGACGATCTCGAGGGATAAATTCCTTAATTAAGGATCCTACTAGCCACAGTGATTTATTTAACAACATATCACTGTTTTCAGTCGGAACTAATATTTTAAAAGAGGAGATTGCCCTAGCTTGAGAAGGTGCCATTTTGAAGATGCTAACGCGCTTTAAGTTGACTGATGGGACTTTCGTCGCCAGATAACTTTTTATGTTATCCACCGATGTTTCAGGTGCCAGTCTTGACACAAATATTGCTTTTCTGGGAGGAACTGCCGTCAAGCAAATGTCATTATTTGGAACAGGAGGGGGGTTCACGGTAGGAGAGTGTCGAGTTGGGGAGCATATAGATGGAGTTATCGCCCTTGTACCGGTAGCTTGTGAGACTTGCCCAGCCTGGTGACCAGCATTCACACGCGAACACCCAGGAGGAGAGGATGATTTATTTTTCTCTTCATTAGTTTTAGGCGATGGCGCTTGATTAGAGTGAGTGGCGGCTCTGGGCGGAGATACCCTTGCCACTTCAGCGTAGCTTAAAACAGAAGGACTTGCCGGCTTGTTTGTAAGTGTTTTGCTACCAACCGACTCAGCAATATCGAAAACATTACTGTTCATTTTAGAGTTAGAGGGAGCGGTAACTTGTACCAACGAATCAGATTTGGAGAAAGCCAGAGGTGACGTCCCACACGCTACGCTACGAGTAGAAGATGAGTATCCAATAAAGCGACACTCATCAAACCTAGACTTAATGAGCTCAAACTTTTCCCACAAGGAGCCGAGATTTCTACTCAATTCCGAGAAACCATAGCGGGTCTCCGTGAAAAGTTTATAAAAATCAATGTCCCGCTGCCTACAGTCAGGACATGACCATCTTAAGCCTTTAGACGGGTCAGCGACTACGTCAGCAGCACGGCCGAGAATACCGGCACACTTTGCAAGACCAATGCGCTCGCAGAGCCAACAAGAAACGAATCTATCAGATTCCGGGCCCGTTTTCGCCCGACAAAGTGTATATAAACACTCCATATCCAGTCAAAAAGACAGTTGTGGATTAAGAAGAACGGACACAAAAATCACTAAAAACAAATCCTGAACATAAAAATTTATCAACCAAATTTGTGCAAAACTTCTCTATTACGTTGACACTGTAACGAGAGATCAATAGCAAAACAAACTACAAACAGCGAAAAAATAACAGAGAAAAAGAGAGAAAACAAAAAAAAAGAGAGATATATCAGAGCTCAAAATTTTTGTTTGCAAAAATCCAGTGAATCAAAGCGTAAAGAAAATATATTTCTTTTACTTTGAATTCACTCATTTTATTCTCAAAGTATATTATAAATTCACACACTATAAGGCAGAATAGCCACGAAATTCAACAAAAAATTAAAATATTAATTGCCGAAACAAAATATAGACGACTATACCGCGCGACAGAGTT
>NW_024003781.1:3855-5197 GCF_014805625.2 Glossina fuscipes
GAATGGCGTTGTTGCGGAAACTACCGTCAAATCAGTAAAGTTACAATTTCTGATCGTTGCAATGTATCATACATTACGAATTGCACCAAAAATATTATTCGATGTGTAATTTTCACTACATTGGATCTAGTCAGAGTTTATCATCAAATCTTAAATTTAAACAAATCCAACTTGCTGAATACAGCAAAGTTGTCTTTTGTGACATTTCAATAAATATAACAAGACTCCACCTCACGCCAACCTTTAGAATACATCATGATTTGTCACATCCTGGAATCAGCGCCGCACGGAAATTATCTTAACGTTTTCTTTGGCATCTTGGTAACAAGTACACAAAATTACAGTAAACTCTTTACAGTATAAATATTTATAAAATATGGCAACTCCAATCATTATTATTTCCCATTTTTATTCATTGGAAAGCATTGAAATTTTCCTTCGAGTTTAGAATCGTTTTATGAATAAATATAACATTTAAAATTTTCTGTTCCTTAAAATAAATCATTTTCACAAAAAAGCGTGTTTGCTTTTATTATAACTCGCAGAAGGCGCCACATCGGTGAATCATGGCATCAAAAATTGTGTAGGAATTGCCTTAAATATCAGTCGGTTAAAATTACACACCACACCTTTGGAACGTTTCTTATTTCAACGATACGACTTACCTACTTACGGTAATAGCTGTAGGCGGAATGTCAGGTCGTGTATCTCCGCGTAATAGTCCTCGAAGCTCTCCGCATGCTGCTGCTTTCGCTCCATGACTTCTCTGATTATCTCGTAATCAGAGTCTGCAGTCTTGAATTGGTTGAGGAGCTCAGCTTTCAGCGTGAAATAATCAAAGGTGATGTCTCCTTCTCTATCCTCGAGCAGCTGCCAATACCATTTGCTGGCCGGACCGGTCACTAGGCAGTGAAACTCGGCAAACAATTCTTCATGGCTTATCTGGTGCTGCTGTCTGAAGTGAAGAATATTGCAAAGGACGTACCTAAAACGTCATTGTTCATTATCTGCAGTAGAAGAACAATGACAGTTTCCACAAGTATTCTATCGAGAAGGATATAGTCAGCCACTCCGTTTTCTGCTTTTATAGGCGTGGCATTCGATTTTACCCTATTTTAAAAAAAAAAATGATAACTCTCTTTCCATATATATTCAAACAAATGGTTTGGTTGAAATGTAATATATAATCTTTATTATATAAATGTATCAAAAATATAAATTCATCTCCCCTTGTACGTCTCCTGAATAGTTTTGTACAATTTTTATAGGCGTGGCATTCGATTTTACCCTATTTTAAAAAAAAAAATGATAACTCTCTTTCCATATATATTCAAACAAATGG
>NW_024003782.1:0-29695 GCF_014805625.2 Glossina fuscipes
AAGACATACTAGCGAAGCCGCGATCCTTAAAAATGGAAGCTGCCTTGGTGGGCTGTCTTCACTTCAGTTATTTACTTAACTTTTCCATGGGTAAATACAATTTTTTTTAGAATAACGCATAGTGAGTTTTTCTTTAGGAAGTTTGTGCGCGTTTTTCGAGATGTATTTCCCTTTTTTTAATTTTTCTAGCGTATAAATGTGTTATTGACCGGCTTGGATTTCTGCACTGATGTTACCGTTTTTGTCCTCTGCTGGCTGAAATTTCTGAAAATATAAAAGTTTCAACGAAATGTAATTGTTCTTACGAACTTTGTCGCCATTTTAGACTTCAATTTAGAAAGAGGAATTAGGTCTAAAACGCGCCCTAAATAGACCAATTTTTGGAACTAAAGGTTTCAAAAAATCCAATTTGTGCTTTCAGGTAGATTCAATTGATTTATTAGTGAAAAAATTAAATGAAATAATGACTTAGCCTTTCTGCTATGCAATCAAGCTGAAAACTGAAGCAATTGGGCAAATGTCCAGAAATATGTGTAAATCGCATCGTGGCGGAATTATCCCATCGCTCTGAATCTAACAAAAGCATTTGACAGACTCCCATACAATAACCCTAATAACATATTTTTTGTCTAACTCGCCAGGGGGCGTAGTACGCTTAAAAAGTGGTTTGGGCCACCGTGGGGTTAAGCCTTACAGGCAGGAACCCACGTTAAACCCTTGCCACAAATTCTGCTTGTAAACTCATGTGGTTGAAAATTTCGGATAGTAAAGAGTTTGCTTTGTTGAATGAGTTTGATGAATGGCGATGTTGGCCCCCTACTCTTTAAGCTCTACGTAAATGATTTAGGGGTTGGTAAGGATTGCCCTTTTCTGCGTATGTAGATGGCATCTTTTTACTGTATGCAAATCCGAAGCAAGTACGGTTGTTTTTAACAAACGCCCAAAGTGTGCCATAAGGCTTTGCAAAATAAACTGGGAGCCACGGGGGTCAGGAAGCTCGCTCACTAAGCCACGTATGCCTGCGGGTATATGATGGAATTGTTCTTAAGTCGTAACAAATAAATAAATTAATTACACTATTTATGCAAAAGGAATTGACGGACGGCTTTCCCTCTGGCCGAATAAAAGAAAATGTCTGGTAAATGAATTAATACATGCAAAAAGGAATTGATGGACGGCTTTCCCTTTGGCCGAATGAAAGAAAATGTCTGGTAAATTAATTAATACATGCAAGAATGGAAAAGGGGTATGACGAATAAGTTCTCCCCTTTTACCTATTTTTACTTTTGAACACATGTCATGAATGCCTGCGGGTAAAGGTGGTAATTGATCAACAAGCACAGTGGAAGCCTTATGGCGGAAGCAGTCAGTTGATCAATTGGTGAGTCCTGACTACTGGGTGCGGCCCTTCGGGGAGTACTCGTGGTGGTTGTGGTTGGCGAGTTCCTAGCTAAAATGGAACAATGAGTGCAGCTAGGCCTCGCCACTCACTGGAGTGGGGTTTATTGTTCCATACACAATAAACTGATCTGGACTCTGGTGCTGTTTAGGCCCCTACTCTGTGGGGATTGTCTAACTCGCCAGGGGGCGTAGTACGCTTAAAAAGTGATTTGGGCCACCGTGGGGTTAAGCCTTACAGGCAGGAACCCACGTTAAACCCTTGCCACAAATTCTGTATGCAAATACTAAAAATAATATTCATTCGTTTGAAAGCACTATTAACGAGTCTTTAGTAATTGCTAACTCTTTGATTACAGACAATATACTTTGCAGTAACCCCAGTAAGACAAAAGCCTTATTCTTCATATTTCTTCGTGGTGGGTCATTCAATCTCATTATAAAAATGTCTGGGTATTCCATTGATTTAAAAAATAAAACATTTAAGAAAGTTCAAAAACCACCATTGCTTAAAATGAATTTACTTATAAGTCAATACCACATTCGTTTACATAAATCGGACAATATTGATTTGTTCGTCACTAAAGTGCCGCATTTGATAATGAACTTTGTATGGTCTCTGTCATAGCGTTACTATGTTCAAACAATCGAATCTGTTTAGAAGCGGTTTTTTGTTTTCCATGTTAAAGAACTTTTTTTTATGAAGAGAGATTATTAGTTACAGCTATGTTATTTTAAGTCAATTCTTGTAACCTGTAACTGGCAGTACTAAATCGTCAAATTTATTAACTGCCGCCAACTTTCTTAACAGTTGTTCGAACAACATTCTTTCACTGGACTTAGTCGTTCTAAATTTTATTTGGAAATTGGATGCGTTTAATTTAATCTCTGTATCGAATTCTTTTTACACTCATGTCATGTCAGCGCATTAATAATGCAAACAAAGCCTCCGAATTTTTGGGTTTGTATTTCGAAAATTATTTAAATCGTTGCTATATGATTTTTACATGACTTTTTGAGATATAAATCATAGTTCGTTTCTTTTTTCAGTTGTATCCCTAAATTTGCCGTCGAACACCTGTTTAGAGAAACATGGAATTATAATATATCTACCAAAGAGTCTCGAATAGCAGCTTAATGGTCGTGGGTTCAAATCTGAAGTGCGGTAGAGTTTTTAATAAAGCTGAAAGCCTTAGATGCTAGTGCTTTAAGACTTTAGTCCTAGAATTTATTCTCTGGCTAAATTTATAAAATAATAATAAAAGTAATATAAATACCAAGCAGTTATACTCGTGCAAACAATCTAAATCTTATCAGTTAATCTTATGTTCAGCTGTGTATTGTCCACCCAAAATGATAAATTGGTGTTGATAATAATACGCTTTGAGAAAAATATACATTTCTCTAAATTGACTCGATTTGAAATTTGCTTGCACATTTAACAAAAATTACTTTGAAATTGGCCGTAGAATCTACAGTTTTATGGCATCTTTGGAAGGTAAGTTAGTTCAAAAGGAGAAGTTAGTTCAAAAAAGAATCTTTGAAATATACAGTTTTACATGTGAGATCACGGAGTTTAAAAACAAAACTTTACGTTACCATACGAAAGTGCACGATTATAGTTTAGTACATTCTACTCTTTCAATAATAGGAAAAGGCAGCCAAGTAAGGTAGACGACAGTTTCATTTCTTTTTCGCCTTACCTCAAAGTTACCAAAGGGGTTATGTTGGTCAGAATACCGGCGATGAATCCAAAACTAATCTGGACTCTGACGGAATTTGGATAAAATCGAATATCTACAAAGAGATTTATTTCATATATTGTTGGGTATGCCTTCAAAAAGTGAAGTCATTTTGAATTAAGCGCGATTATTATTTGCCTAATCTCCTTGTATATAGCTACAAGGCGCTCAACAAAATAACATATATGCACGATTGTATAAAGATTCAATTTTTTATATAATAATACTTTTGAATGAATTTCTATTCCATTCTCACCTGCTACTCCAGCAAATAAATTGCATTGATCAAGCGTGAAGTTAAATTAACAGCGGAAGGTAGCAGTGTTTATTATTTATGGAAAATTTACGCTTATGTGATTGTGATAAACCTGATGGACCAGCTACGGACAAAGGTAAAAAAAGCAAAGCTTTACAAAAAGTTTAGATCCGAGTATGCAAAACTATCCTCTTTTCGCGTGATTTACGAATTTCAGAAGTGTTTATTTCGCCTAACAATGTTTCCTTGTTGCGCAAAGAGAGTAATAAAGGTGATAATATTATTCGGTGCAGTTATATTGATGTCGGAAAATTAAAAAAATCTTTTAAATAATGAGAGTTTGGAAAATTTTTTTGAAATATTAAAATCTTAAACCTTCGTTGTCTGTTTGACAGTAATCGTTCCAATGCTAATAATAAATACAGTAAAAGTTCTTTATTCGCGGGGTATATGTTCCATAAATATGCCAAGAATACAGAAACCGTGAATACGAAGTGGCAATTTATATGAGATTATAGGGGATACGTTCCTAGATGACAAAATAAGAAAAATCGGATATATAACAAAACAATTTAATTGAAGTTTTTGAACATTTTGATTCATTATCTTAAGGCTTAGGCAATGGTTTGAAGAATTTTGTAAGTTTCTCTTGCTTGGCAGTTTTTAAAAGCTCCTTCAATTCGGACTGATACGCAGCAGTCGCATTAGCAATTTGCCTCTTAAAAATAAGAATTCGTTCCATAGAAGCTCATTTGCCATTCTTAAGCCTTCGCTAAGACTTTTCAAATTAAATGTCACGTTTCCAGTGCTTGTTGAAGCCTCTTCTTCAATGGGCTGTAATATTTTCTCCAAGTCGGTTTCAGTCAAATCTTCAACGTGCGATTCAAGCAATTTCTGAATGTCACTTGATTCTATCTGTTCGAACCCATCTCACGATACGTTTTACTATGTCAAATTTCTTCCTGCAATCCATAACATTCATATCAGGATTACATTCCATATTATCCAATATGAATTTGAAGGTTCGTCTAATATAATAGAAGTTAAAGGCCTGGATTAATCCCTTAATAAAGAAATTTGTAGCCGCGAATATAGGAATTTGGCAGCATTTTTTTAATCCGCGAATAGTGAAAACGAGAAAGAAGGAAGCGCGAAAGAAGAGCTTTTAATGTATACAGACAAACTCACGGGTCTTTAGGCTAATTGAAATGTGGAACGTGCTTTATGTTTAACGATAACTGATTATCACGGTTCGTGCCTATTTCTCCAAAGAAAGCTTCTTTGCTTGATTTTTGGTCATACCATTAATATGCTCGTTGACTAGCTTGTTTTGTCGTTGTAAATTAGCCTAAGAGCGTATGCAATGTGAAAAGCCGCGAATTACTTTCTTGATGTCCTTTCGTCGTGATCCCCGTTCAGTAGTGCTTTGAAAGCAAAATCACTTACCAAAAATTTTCAACCACAAGTGTCTTAGTGGTGGTTGGAGGTTAAAGACACACTTTGCGAATACCACTTGGGGATATTCGAAAACTTGTTCTCCATCTTTCTAAAAGAAGGAGTCGACAGTCTTGGTTGTTAGTGCTCTTAGTACTTTTTAGGCCTAGAATTTATTTCTTTGGCCTAAATAAAGTCTAATAATACAAAACAATAGTGGTAGTTGATTATCTCAAAAAGATCTCCATTACAGATGCTAAATACGGCGGTTAATAAATTTTAGGTTATATGCAAGTTTCTCTGTCTGAACGAATAAATGTTTTCCAGACGTTACTTTGAATTTAAATATCGCTAAGGCATATATATTATTCGTCTATAATCTTTCTATCCATTCCGGAATAAGTTTTGTGCTTGTGCACCAACAAGAGATACAGACGAAACTTTATATGGCACGTGACTTTTATGCCTCACAGCATATATTAAGTTTGTTTGGATACATTATTATTATTAGATTATTAAAATGTTAAACAAGCAAATTATATCTGCTGAATTCGAACCACTCTATTTCAGGTTTTGAACACCCTTCAATGTAATAGCGTTGATAAAAAAATGGCTTCAGATGAAAGCATGAACAACAATTTTTGATGTACTATCACAGAAATAAATGAATACAAAAATATAATTAATGTGTATATATATATATATATATACATTATTTTTAAATGTTTGTTCTATATTTCTAATTATGCGCACGATAGAGAGATATTACAGTATCAATTATTGCATAGTTAACTAAAGTGCAAAATTTCATAACTCTAGATCATAAATAAAGGCTACGCTTGCGGAAAAATTTATCAGTAAATTTTTGCCATTTAAAGGCAATATAATAGTTGGAATTACGTCGGGTTTTCAAGTGCAAGGTGCTCTTTATCGATTCGTACCGGAATATTCTGAAATATTCGTTGATTGCACTGATAAGCCAGGGACTTTCGGTATAGATCACTTTCTAGTGAATGGATTGTGTCTTATGACGATGAAGGAATAAATTTCGACGGAATTGGTAAAGTTCTTTGGGATATAAAGACGACTGATCGAGTGATGGTAAATATTTAAATAAAAAACAAATGTTCTTCAGTTACAAGTGTATATATTCTTATACTGGACTTTTTTCTTTCTCTGCTCGTTAATTTGCGAAAAGAAAAGTTTTGTTTTGTCCTATTTTGTTGATCAAGTTTCAACCAGCACAGCTTTAAAATTTGGTTCAATTGTTTATAGCTTATTATGAAAGACCTATTGGGCAAATTAAAGTCGTATAATAATTAAAATATTAAGATCGTATAAAGGCGTTCACGGTAGTTATAAAGTACGGTTTCGATACAACACGGAGCAAAGTTTGCGAATGTTATAACACGGTCGAGTATGTGTTATATATTTATTATATTAGCTTGGGGAAAATGAAATCCATTATTTTTTCGGTAGATGGCTGCACTCATAGATTTCTCGTAAAGTATCGATCAAACAGTTTCAGATTTATGCTCGTTGGAAAGGTGACATTTCGCAGTTTCTTTTGCTGCTTTTTGTTTGGTGCATTCAGTTGTGAGTTACAGCGTGTTAAAAATGGAAGTGAACAAAGAGAAAATTCGGTACATTTTACAGTTTTTCTTTGACAAAGGCAAAAATGCAAGCCAGGCGGCTAAAATTGTGAATGGTGTTTATGGTTCCGATACTGTAACAGCCAATTATGTGCAATTTTGGTTTCGTAGATTCCGTTCAGGAATTTTTGATGTTAAAGATGCACCTCGCACAGGTAGGCCGGTCGTTGAAAATGTCGATAAAATCGGAGAAATGATCGAAGTTGACGGGCATGTTAGCAGTCGTAACATCGCCCAGAAGCTAAAAATCGACCATAAAACAGTTTTAAACCATTTACACAAAGCTGGATTCAAAAAGAAGCTCGATGTTTGGGTGCCACAACAATTAACAGAAAAAAACATGATGGATCGAATTTCCATCTGCGAAGCCTTGGCCAAACGGAATGAGATAGACCCATTTCTTAAACGGATGGTGACTGGAGATGAGAAATGGATCACGTACGATAACCATGTGCGAAAACGATCGTGGTCAAAGCACTTCAAACGGTGGTCAAACCAGGACTAACGGCCAGGAAGGTTTTGCTATGCATTTGGTGGGACTGGAAGGGGATTATTTATTATGAGTTGCTGTCATATGGCCAAACGCTAAATTCTGATCTCTACTGTCAATAACTGGACCGTTTGAAGATAGCGATTGACCAGAAACGGCCAGAATTGGCCAACAGGAGAGGTGTCGTGTTCCACCAGGACAACGCTAGACCACACACATCTACAGTGACTCGCCAGAAACTTCGGGAGCTTGGTTGGGAAGTTTAATGCATCCGCCATACAGTCCGGACTTGGCACCAAGCGATTATCATCTTAATGATAAAAAATTGGAATCTAGGGAGGATTGTGAAAATCGACTACTAGAGTTTTTTGCAAATAGAGACCAGGACTTCTATGAGAGTGGCATTTTGAAGTTACCTTTAAAATGACAACAAATCATACAACAAAACGGTGAATATTTGACCCAAATCGGACAATCCGAATAAAGTCCTGAAGTTCATATAAAAATAATGAATTTCTCTTTCCCCAAACTAATATATACTACTATACAGAAAGGCCGAAAAATTTTGATGAGCAAAAAGGAAAAAGAAAAAAAAGAAAAATTAAAAGGCCCTTTTTGTTGCGGACTAAAATTCGCGTCGACGTTCCGTCATATATATACTACTGAGGGTTCAGCTAATAAAGCTAGACCATTACTTGGGTTTATAAAATGATGGTCCACGACCTGTATGTTACTAAAAGCTTGCGTACATCTTCAGTTAGGTCAACGCTGGCGTACTCAATGGTTGTCTGCTTTTTTGTGATGGATGCCATGTTGGCCTTTTTGAGCCTGTTCAACCTGACCACACGTTATTTGTCTTGCGCGGCTAGGGATGAGATCTGGGTTTCACCCTTGCACCATATTAAAACACACTGAATACATAGATATTAATATTCCTAGTCGGATTTCAAGATATCTTGTTTTTTTAAAGCTACCACAATGAAGAAATAGTTAGGAATTGCTTTATCCATTTTGGCGAATATGTAAAATCTTGAAGGCATCTAATCATTTACTTGCTTTTTCGATTACTTCCGCTAGTATTATTAAAAAAATTATGTTACGTAATTAATTACGTGTTGTTCTTTCTAAGCTTAGATTATTAGAATTTTATTGAAAGGATTTTTCATGCTACACATATCTTGTTTTTGTTTTTTATTCAACACTCTTTAAGCCAAAAGTGTTAGATTTTCCTGCGTTGAGTCCCTAACAGCGCTTAAATTTTAATCCGTTTAAGAAATGGGTCTATCTCATTCCGTTTGGCCAAGACTTCGCAGATGGAAATTCGATCCATCATGTTTTTTTCTATTAATTGGTGTGACATCCAAACATCGAGCTTCTTTTTAAATCCAGCTTTGTGTAAATGGTTTAAAACTGTTTTATGGTCGATTTTTAGCTCCTGGGCAATGTTAAGACTGCTAACATGCCGGTCAACTTCGATCATTTCTCCGATTTTATCGACATTTTCGACGACCGGCCTACCTGTGCGAGGTGCATCTTTAACATCAAAAATTTCTGAACGGAATCTACGAAACCAAAACACAAGAGAATTTTCTCTTTGTTCACTTCCATTTTTAACACGCTGTAACTCACAACTGAATGCACCAAACAAAAAACAGCAAAAGAATTGTTTTTACTGCGAAATGTCATCTTTCCAACGAGCATAAATCTGAAATTGTTTAATCGATACTTTACGAGAAATCTATCAGTGCAGTCATCTACCGAAAAAATAATGGATTTCTTTTTCCCCAAGCTAATATATGGGGGAACGATGTCCGCACACTTCCCCGCTCCCACCACATGACCACACTCCAAACGACACGAATGCACACATGGTCACATAGAACCGCACATACACGCACACACACACACACACACACACACACACACGTCTACTACACATTCCACATGACACTCCACTTACCCTCACAACGCCGATTCCAACGCCAACGATCGCATCTCATGATATACCTCCCTCTCCAATTACACTCCTTCATATCACGCTAACAAACATTTATTTCCCATAAATCTTACCTCCATTACAGACATCCTCCTAAACAAACGAAAAACCATTCCTCTACGGACATGGATTATTTATGATTCCCTTTACAAAAGTAAATGAAAAAAGAAGCACGATCGTGCATGCACATGTCTACACAGATTCACACAAACACTTCTCTTCATTACACACATTTTAATCACCAAACCACAAAGGATTCTTTCAAGGAAATACATTATTTACGATTCCGATAACAAAAAAAAATATATATATATAAAAAAAGGGACACGGTCGTGCCTACACATGTCTACACAAATTTCCACGAAGAAAAAAATTAAGTGCTCTCTGGGTGATGCGACTATTTCACCATATCGCATTTCAGAACACTTACACGTCTCATGATCCTTCCTCATTTCAATTTTTTATTATCACTATTTCCATTCGTATAAATACTCCGCCGAGAATGGAAAAAGAACTAGTATTATGGTGCATTATAAATGATAAAAAGAAAAAGGTCAAACGGTATTTATGACCAGACTTAAAAGTATTTATAGAGAAAAATAAAAGACAGATGGAATTTTACAGATAACGCTTGAAGGTAAGTTCACCAACATTTCTATCCCCTATAAGCAGAGTTTTCTCTTTAGTTATTTTCAAAAATACTAAAACCAGCAAATCGGTTAGTGAGTTAATTACTTTAAATAAAAATAGAAAAAATTAATACGGAACCAAGAAACAACAATAGCATATCACCATCATTATCATCAATATTATCAACGGAATACGAGAATCAATCTACTTCGGAAATGATGATGACTGAAAGTCGCAATTCTCAGATGACATTGGACTCTATAATCTTTTTACCGTCACAAACTTCCGAAATTATTTCACTTTCTGATGATAATGAAGACGATCTGGAAATTTTTCTATCAACCTAGTATATATAATCCAAATTCGTCTCTTCAAGTTGCTCAAGATTCTGAAGGGTCGGACTTTAATTGGGCAAGCGTCTCCCAATCAATCTTCTTGGCGAATAATCGAATGGACCAATTCCTTCATAGCGAGACTCCGAATTACGACCTCAGATATCAAACTGAAACACTTTCTGATCCAATTGAAAGCTATGATCATTATTTCAATGATAGCTTCAGTGACCAACTGTTAAATATTAATATACCTACAGTCATTACGGACTACAACAGACTTTTAGACGATAGTTTCAATAATGAAATTTCTAAGATTGATTTGGAGAGTTTACTACAATAGAGCATTAAACAAATAAATAAAAATTAAACTTATGTTTTATTTTTATTCTTCTGATAACTACAGCCAATGTGACCAGAAATATATAAAAATAAATAATAAACTGAATTTTAGTTAGTAGCTTCAAACTCGTGGTTGGGAAAGGAACTACGTGATCAATACAATAAAAGCCATGGTAAGAAACAAGAAACATAAGAAATATTTTTCATATAATTGTTCTAAAAATTTAATAATTTTTTTAAATGTTTTTAATAGACAAGGATACACAAAGGTAGATGAGTTATCAATTGATGCATCTTATAAAATAGTCGGATGTAAAGCAAAAGCAGCACAATATGGAGAAAAAATTGACTGTTATTTGGAAACACCAGAGGGAAAGTTACTCTGGATATTTCTTTCGAAGCGCCTTAGTCAAGAATCCGTATAAAAAGTTAAAGGAAAATAATATGCAACATATTATCTTTCGGTGAAGAGACAAATCTATAGCTAATGCCCCTATTTTTGAGTTTATTCCAAATGAAAATAAAGAATTTGATATCTGAAATGAAATTTTAATTTATTTTATTAAAGATTCTTTTTTACATAGTTTGAGTATTTTCTTATCATTAAAGCTGTAGTCAGTTTTATTAAATTGTTTGCGATAAGCATTTAAACTTTTTCGTTGACTCTTATATAAGCTATAAAGCAAGGCATAATGTCCGCGAGTGCTTGAAAAGTATCCTTGGAGTTGCTGTTTATTACACACATACGTGTCGCTGTTTCTCTTTAAAAAATTGTAAAATTCTTTCTTCAATGGTCGTTGACCATATGAATCGAAGTATTCCGCTCCTAACTTAGAATTAAAATAAAAGGCCACCCAATGCTCTCTTGGCTGATTAGAGTAGTCTGTATTTGTAAATTATTAGCTGGGAAAACACCTTGAAAATACTTCTTTGTAGATTGATTTGCCTTAAGTGCTTGTTCTATTTGTATCGTATTCATTTTAAAGCGTAATTTTCACGTTTCTGTTTCTATCAACCTCTAACATCGAATCATACTCGCAGTAAACTATGCAAGTTAGAGCTGATGTTAATGCACGAGCGAATTTGCCTTCAATGCGCATGTTTCCTTGCCTTAAAATATTAACACACAAATCGTTATTACAATGATCAGCGGAGAGATCAAACGCTAGTATAAAGCAGCTATCATCTAAAAATGAAGCCCACGATCTGAGTGATTAATGCCAGATGATTTGAATAGCATGCTCTGGTTGATCTTAATTTTTCTGTAGAGTAATCGAATTCAAGTGGTTTTGCGGGTATTTAAACACCATTGACTGACAAATTAAACCTTTGCAAATAAAAATGCTCGAGCTTGAAAGGATCCGCCGTTCGATCGCCTGAATATGCGCTATTGTAAAGCATACGAAAAGCTAAAAATGTCGGAAGTTGTCCTATGACAACATTATCTAATGATAGGGTATGGTTTCCAGGATACAGAGTGAATGTTTTAACTTCTACCTTATTAAATGGATATAAAGCTGCTTTCGTTTGTAATATTTTGTGATGAGCAACCAGTATTCCTGGATTAATAGTTATGTGATTCATAAACAATTGTGCTTACAATATCTTAAGCTGCGTTTCCTTGGCAGGATTTTACATTAAATAAAATGATGATTTTTCCAAATTAAATATTATGCGCAAATCAACATTATTTAGCAAGAGTTTAGGCTGATTAAAAATATCACCATGCAGCTTTCCGAACAATTCAACTTTGTTACTCTTATCAAACAATTCGGTTAATTGTTTTTTACCATCATGAAATATTTCGCCGGTGTAGTAATCTGGATACCATCCAGAACATGATAAATGAGTTCGGCCTGCATCAGTGCCATAATTGAGTAGAGTTTGTATGTATGATCTGTAGTGATAATTGTTGTCACTTTGCGAAACCAATACGTTACTTAAATATACGGATACGCTTCGAAACATGGAATGCAGAAGATTGTTTACGATAGGATGTGGTGCAAATAAATCTAATTCACTTTTCATACATTCTATATGAGTGATCATAGTTTCTAAGCAAATATGTCTTTTACTTTATTACGTAGATTGAATTTTTTCGTACGTTTCGAGGTAGATCTCTTTTGTGACTGACGTCGTTTACTACTTTTGCCAGAACCTTTTTAAAATTTAGACGATATCTTGTTGATTGCTTTTTGCTGAAGACATCTTAAAATTGTATCTCCAACGCAACGAGGTTTTATTATATCAGTATAAATAAATAATGGTGAATATTCCTGCGCTTGTTCTTGAGGTGTATCACTTTCAATGTTAGCATTATTTAAAAACAGTTCAGTTATTCCAACTTCCCACTGATCATTTGTAATAGTAGGAAGATTTACAATATTTGTAAATGAGGACAGAGTATACTTTTCGTAAACGACAACTGAATTGTTGCTTAATAAGGTTACATAAAAATCCTCCATGTAGTTCATAGTTTAAAAGGCGTTAGATAAATGAACTCAAAACACGATTGTAATAGTTTTTATTTAATGTTAGCTCAAATGTACTATGTTCTATAAAGCAATCTACTTAAAACTATTTTCGCCCTTCTGAATTGAAGATTTCTGCCCCAATTTTCGTTTTCCGTCTGAAATGATGATGATCTGTAGAAAGGCCAATTTTAATCAAATCAGCCTTAGTTTTAAGTTGGTTTCTAAGTCGGGTATTATATGGAGAAATGCGTTTTTGAATTCTCGATTTTACATTAGGTTTTGTAGGTTGTCTGCTTACTTGGTGTGGTGTGGCTTTTTTAGTTCCATTTAAGAATTTTTGAGGCGTCATAAATTCATCTTTTGAAATGCTATCATCTAAGTCATTTTCCAATTTTTCGCTACTATTTTTGATTGTACTGTCATCTAAGTCACTTTGCAATTTTTCGCTACTACTTTGGAATATGCCGTCTTCTACATCACTTTTAGAAAGCACCATTTCGGGTATATGGTCAAAGTTTTGCTTAATTGGTTTTAATTTGCTTCTAATATAAGTTTTTAATTTTTATATTCTGAAATTGTTGAAATATGGTAACAGCTTTCTATTAATAAATTCCGCTGAATGTTTGTCGCCCATCATCGCGTTGCATGTACTTGGGTACAACAAGATTACTTTATTTAGCTTCGGCTTAAATTTATTGAACATTATCTAACAATTTTCCGATAAATCCGCTTAATAATGATGCTATGATTATAGGTAAGAAGCCACCACCTTTCTGCACAAGAACCTTTCTTTTAGACTTTATGGACGCGTTGGGTCTCGAGATGAACCTAAGTTCTTTTTTATACTTTTTTAAAACCTTCAAATCTCCATTTTTTAGTTTAGTGTTTCCAGCTATTGTGTTCAAGATAATCTCAGTCAAAGTTTTAATTAATTCATCATCAGCACAGTTGAGTGTAGCTTTTCTTAATTTTCTATTATTGGTTTTGAGGACATACAGCATATGTTTGTGGTTCTTCAGTCGCTTTGAACTCTTTTTTAAGGCCATTTTCTCCGGTGTCACAGAAGCAATAGCAAAAATTCGGATTATATATGTTCGTTCTCATTTACGCTCTGTGTAAGGTCGATTAATAAATAACCGTGAGGTTTGCTAGTCACATCTTTATATATTCCCATAAGTTCAGATGAATTTTCTGGATGAATTTGCCTTGCTAAATGTTGAAACTGTAGGATATCTCTAGGATTTTGAAACACAACTATATATTTTGAATTCAATGGAATATCTCTTGTGTGCGAGGATTTGTGAAATATGTTTTGTGTTACTACAATGACAGAAAAATTCCTATGGTGTGGCCCCTTTGTGAAATGTTCACAAACCGTTTTGTTGAAAGCTCCCATCATTAAGTAATCGAGTACGACGATAGTTGGTTCGTTGAGAACATTTTCCAAGTTTTCTGATATTCCATTGTTATATTCAGTATGCGCAACATTATTTATATCACCTTTCGCATTTTTTTCACCATACCACCAAATTATTCGATCAATTTTCACATTAACCAAGAAATCTTCATTGTGAATAAGATTTTTCAAAAATGTCGTTTTGCTTGACCCTGATGGTCCACTTATAAGCATAGTAAATGGATGGTAAAACTGATAGCAACTCGTGCTTGGGCCAAAACACGTCAGTGTACCATAAATTATCTCAAAAATTTCGACGTGTAGCTTGAACACAAATTTACATGGACGGCTTTCAGACGGACAGACGGCCAGACAGGCTTAGATCAATGAAAGTTGCCGTTCCGAATTGATCGGTATAGTAAAAGGTGGACTTACCTTAAGTCTTATCTTAAGCCTTTCTGCGTGCTGCATACGTCCGCACTAACTTAATATACCCTTTACCACATGTGGTGTATGGTATGATTAACTGATGGTCTCGATTTCTTTTTGGTTAACGCTAAATTTTCTGAGCATTTTAAGACGACAACTAGTACTGAAAGTGACGTGAATTCTTTAGAATATATGCCCGAAGATTATATAAAATCAATGCAGTATTTAGCAGTGTCTCATTGAGCTATGTCCAGCGTAATTAAAACTACGTTCGCTCTTGTTGATTTCCGCTATTGTCATGGAAATCAGAAACCAACTTTTGTTGAAGAGTTAGCATATAAGAGTGCAAGCTCTGTTGTAGCTAACTGCTTTTTATTTAGACCTCCGTTCGACGAAAAGGAATTAAACGAGAAGACGCAGAAGATCAAAATCATTTTTGTACTAAATGTATTCAGGGTTTAAAATCGTGGGATGGAGTAATAGACTATTCTTGCTTAGGTGACATACTATCACCATTGAATTACTATGATTATGTATTAGTAGTGGGTAGAGAAAAACAAGAATTTCTTAAAAAATATTTAAAATCCAAAGTCATATTCGCAGACGCCCAAAAGAGACATTAAGAAAATTACCTAATTATTTTACTAACTGCCCGCAACGCCGGATTGACTTTAAATTTTGACGTGCTCTCAACAATTTGTATAAACTTTTTATCTACAACGAAAAAAACTCAGGCGGCATTAAGGTGATTACTTCAGATTAAATAAATGCTTGTAACATGATGTATTCTACGAAGCCCTAGTTTATTGTCTATTTTATAATTAACAAGGCAACATGTTTTATAAATTTTACCATCAACTTACTATGCTTATTAGTGGACCATCACGATCAGGAAAAACAATATTTTAAAAAAAATCTTATTTATAACATGGATTTCTTAATTAGTGCGACAACAAGAGGATCAAACAAGAACTAAATCCTTATTATGACCAATTAAGCAAAAGTTTAATCGTACACCTGAAATGACGTTTTCTACGAACGGTGCTGATGTCAGAGATAACATTGAGAAACGTGATAACCCCCTAAAGAACGATGATAGCTCATTCAAAAATAGCATAGGGGAGAAAAATTAAAAAGTGGCCTGGACGACGGTATTTCGAAACATGAATTTATGACGCCTGAAAAGTCCTTAACCGGCAATACAGACCAATACACACCATAACAAATAAGCAAACGACCTCTAAAATCTGGCAGAAAACCAAGACTTTAGAATGTTTGATATACATAACATTATACGTACAGGACGACATTTTGGGGACCAAAGAAAAAACAAAATAAATCTTATCTACTTTAACAATTCTTTTTTGGTTTATATTTAAAAAATTTTTATGAAGAAATTGAGATTTATTACAAGTTTGTGGCAAACAAAAAAACGTGATTTGACTAGAGTTGTCGAACGAAATATTATAATAAGAGACAGTATAATTAATTAAAATCCATAATAATAGAATAAATAAATAATAATAACAACGAAAATATATGAAATACGACATATGAATACGACACCAGAATACTGAATCTTGTGTTAATTTGAAGTGTTACCAACCAGAACTCATGGAACATGCCCGAAAGTTTTACACCTATAATAGCGTTACGGCACGGAATAGTTTAACCTTATAAAATACTCTTAACAGACTTACATCTACAAAAATTAAAATTTTGATTGCTTCTTACATATAAATTCACATTTGGGCTTATCGATCTGCTAAGGAAATAATTGACAACCATTTCAATTTGAGTTGCACCACTGTTTTGTTTTAGAATTGTTTTCATAGGATCCACAGTTTTATCCACTTCTTTATAATGCCTATTAATCCTTCCATTTTAAAGAGATTTTATTATTATTATAAATTTAGCCAGAGAATAAATTCTAAGACTAAACTCTTAAAAGCACTAGCATCTAAGGCTTTCGGCTTTATTAAAAACTCTACCGCACTTGAGATTTGAACTCACGACCATTGAGTTGCTAGTCGAGATTCGTGCCTACTCGGCCACTCAGGCGGATTTTAAAGAGATTTTAATTAGGTTCTCTATTTGTTTTGATAATAGTTTTTGAATATTGGGAATATTGATAAGTTAATTCAGTTAAGAGAATCTAATGCTCACCAACTCGCTTCAAATTCAAATACGTTTTGATTTACGGCCGGTATTCTGGACAAAATTGAAGTCTTAGTCTTTAAATTTTGAGCTACGAACAGGTAACGCATGAGCTACGAATAAAACTGTTGTCTAACTTATTTAGTTGCTTTCTCGTATTACCGAAGAGAGACGTTCTCACAAAGGTGAGAGACGATCAATAAAACTTTAAATTTCAAAGCTTCTTTTTCAAAACTAAGTGGATCTTTACTTTCCAAAGATGGCATGAAATTGTGGGTTCTTCGGCCGATTTTCAAATAATTTTTTTTAAATCTACAAATTTATTTCAAATTGATACAATTTTATCATGCTAATATTTACAGAAAACTGTATTTTTCTCAAAATTTGTTATTATTGGCAGCAAAATGTTATTTTGCGTGGGTTATGTATCGCTAAATAATCGTAAAAGTTCAAAAAGGTCTAGAATATTTGCACGAATTTAATTGCTTAGTATTTATATTATAATTGCGTGTTTATTTAAGCAGGTGTTTAATAACAAATATAAGAACACAATGGAAAAGAAAAGCTAACTATGAATTATATCTCGAAAAATCAAATAAAAAATGCACACATAACATGGGTTTAATTAACTTTCAAAAAACAAAACACAAAGTGCAGTGGCTTTGCTTATATCATTAATACATTTACCTGCCACGAATATAAAAAGTCCGATAAAGAGGTTAAATGGAATGAATCACGAAAAGACACTCTAGTTGCCCTGAATGAATAGTTTACACTTAAATTTAGATTGAATAAGTTTAGTGAAAGGAAGCTCCTGGAATAGCGGCTATTAACACTGAAGCTTACCCCAGTTAATATATTTGACGAATTAATACTCTCGGTTACCAAATTTACTAATTTACAATTATACCCAATAATCTGTTTTGATACAGTGGCAGTGATGCCAGCGTAGAAAGCAAAAATTATTTCAAAAGAGATTCGATTGATCAAATATCGTAACGACAGGAAGGAGACCACAGAAAGCTCATTTCAATTGATGCGAATGTACTCGATTGTGATGAATTCATGTTTAACAACGATAATTTGTGGTTTTTCTTAAATCTTTTACTGCGAAGCTGAACGGGCACCATGTAACGAAATTTTTTAAATTAGATTGGAGTATCTTTTGATGGTGTCCTGAAGTGTAGGCGGAAAACAGTTTTAAGTCGTCAGTGGGCTAATTTGATCATGCACGAGAGATGGTAAATTCGTAGAAAACGTAAGCCAGTCTTCTTAAATTACGATCTAAAGTACCAGGAAACTCGCCAGAGTGGGAGAAAATAAAAAGGCGTGTAATAAAATAGGTTATAAGCTTGCACATTCACTATATTGAAGATTAAAACTTCAATATCAATAACATGTGGTCAAGACCTTAATAAAATCAGCGTATGTAACGCCGGCCTGTGAGCCTCGGGAAGTGCACTTAGACATATTACATGTGGATTCTGAGACCCTTATGGGATTTGTAGATAACCAAGTTAGAAATATTTGATAGCGAAACCCTTAGTTCCATTAAGATTGTGTTTGGCATTTTCGGTAGTAATGGACATGCGTTCATGATTCTCTACGAGATGTGTGCTACCTTTGTAAAATGACGCAAGACCCGAGTACAAAGCATATTTTCAGGAAAAAGCTCAGGATTTTTAAAATCAAAGAAAAAAATGTTTATCAGCACCCGCGTTGGGAATACTTGACGAAAGACCGCCAAAAGTTGAGGAGAAACTAGCATACCAGCATCGTCTGGAGCAACTAACATTGGAATAGAAATAATATCTGCAGTTGTACAAAAGCAGTATGCAATGGAGTCATTACTTTTTACATTAACATTGCACTTAAAGAATTTTTCAAAAGGCTTTGAAACCTTGTGACCGAGAAGAGAAAGAAATTGCATTACGAAGATATCTATATAAATACTGGGTTGAGATAATTATGTCTAAGTCCAAGTCTATCGATGGAAGAGTAGTGGCAATCATACTCAGAACTATTTCTCCTATATTCCCCGAGATGTTAGTTTGCTCTTTTAAAAAAACTTTTGTTTTTTATTGAAACACGGTAAGCACGAACTACGAAAATGGATGGCATTCTGATCGAAACGGATGCAGAAATCGATTATCTCCTTATATAATGAGGATAAGAAAAGGTCAGTCGACAGTGGAGTTCGCCATGGAAAAACAGAAAAGCGCGCTGAGATTTTCACGCATTTCAGGTCGTTTTCACTAATATTAGACTCCAGAAGTTCATATCGAAAAACAGCCATGTCACAAATTTCTATAAGAAACCAATTGGCTCCATCTGATGGCAAAATTGAAAGTATGTGGCCGAAATCAGAATTTCCAAAATCCGCCTCCTAGATCTAACCGATATCCTAGTTGTAAATCGTAAAAATAAAACGCAAGAGCGATTTTAAGAGAGAAGAAAACATATTACGATCCAAATGTTGATAGCGGCCAAATGTTGATAGTCAGATTTTCTGTTCTGATTTTAAAACTTTTATTTCTGACAACTTTCACAAATCTGGTGGGCTACGTTCAGCAACTGCTTAGCTACTTCTGTGTTTTGCTCTATTGTCCCCACAACGGTCAAGTTTTAATGCATATGTGATATATGTGTGTGCATTCTTAAATCTCTACTGTCTCTCTGTTATCTTCCCTTTTACTTAGAACGAATATCTTTAATCAAAATTATTACATATCACCTCAAATCCAGTGAAAAGTTTATAGTGCCGAGCAATTTTAATCTGCCTAATATTTCATGGGTTCTTAAGGATGGAAAGGGATATCATTTATACTTTTCGTATCCGTTAATATATAATTCTTTTTTCGATATTGTGCAACTTAACTACATTGGCATTAACGAGCTGTTTGGCTGAATAGTTTGTTGGGATACTAATTTATCTGTATCTATTTCTGTAGTCGCTAATACCTTTCTTTCACCTGAAGGTAATCATCATCCGTCGTTGTTACGTACTCTGAATTGTCTGTTACACAATGAACTATGTAACTAAGAAATTAAAAAATATTGTCAACTTAGAAATTTTCTGTCTAAACTTATTGGAGATTTAGATTATGAAGGTATAGATAGTTTCTTGTCTACGCTATTTATAACTACTTCTTGTTAGCCGTAACTACGTTTTGCTAGCCATAACTACTTTTTGTTAGCAAGCTGTTTAAGCAATACAAACGTGGTGGCTTACTTAGATCGTATATCTAGCGCCAGCGGAGATCATAATTTTCTAAAAGCGTCGTGCTGTTACAATTTTACTCATTCAATGATATGGAAATTTTAGTTTTTTAAATTCATAAATTTTGAATGCAAACCAGGAAGGTTTTTTTCTCTTATGGATTAGGGTAATTGGGAATGTTGCGATGCTTTGATAATAACTGATCTTTTTCTCTCTGATATTCTTAATGAAGTGTTTCGTGCATCAAATATTCCCTCTGCGCGTGATAATTACTTTTATTCAATAAGTACAACGAAATTTTGCATTCTATATCTTACTCTAATGAAACATTTGCATCGTTGTCGCCTAGAAAATCTTCCAAGTTTCCTAATCGTAATTCCGTTTGATGTTCTCCGATGTTCCGCTGAGTCACTGTGTTTTTCCCTTACACAAACTTTTAACAACTCTTTGAAAAAAGGTTGTTTTGGAAGATTATTTTTTTTTACTACTTAACCAAACTGGGCTCAAAAAATGCATTGAGAATAATATGGATAGTAGCCAATTCAGTGCACTGCCCAAAAAGCTTGAAGCACTAATAACAAACAGACTCACGTCCCTTTTATGGTTAGCTATATTGCCCTGTCAGCATGGTTTCTTAAGAAACAGATCAATTTCCACTAACCTTCTCGAGTGTTATAGTCGAATTTTCAAAGCCTTGGAACATTATTTTTCTTTTACTACTTAACCAAACTGGGCATAAAAAATGCATTGAGAATAATATGGATAGTACCAAGTTCAGTGCGCTGCAACGTGGCGAATTTCGAGGCGATGTCCCCTATCCAGGGTAATGAAGTTAGGTTTTTCTGATAGGCTTTAGCGTCCTTTAAGACATATCAAAAAAACTATACATGTCATATTTCTTAAAAATATTTTATACACACTTTATATATTGCAACTTTTCGCCAACACTACACTTGCACTATATGGGAAATACAAGAAAATTTTTTTTTTTTAGTTTTTTGTAAAATTTCTGTATAATTTCTTATTTCGTTTATGCTTGTATTTCTATTTTTGTTTAGTTTTTCTAATGACTTTGTAGTGTTCAGTTATCAATTACCTTAGCAAAGGTGGTTACGTGGTGGGCTACGTACCGTGGGCTAACTTCACTTCAGTATTCAACATCACACAGTATTAATGTTTGCGGATGACTTTAACTTTCTCTTTCTTTAATCTGACAGGCTAACAATAGCCTGTGTTTGGTGTGTAATTTATTGTATAGCTTCCAAAAAGTTGTAAGCTGTCAGTTGTCTGGTTGTTGACCACTTTTTATGTATGTATGTATTAACAAGAAAGATTTAGATATTGCTTTCGACTCTAACCGCAAATTTGATATCCTTATTGAGGGTTCGGTTAATAAAACTATAACCCTACCTGGGTCTATAAAATGATGGTCCATGACCGCTACGTTATTAACTTGTATACATCTTCAATTAGGTCAACGCTGGCATACTCAATGATTGTCTTGCTTTCTTGTGATGCATGCCACGTTGACCTTTTTGATCATGTTCAACCTGACCTCACGTTGTTTGCTCTGCGCGGCTAGGCATGGGATCTGGGCTTAACCCTTGCACCATATTAAAACAGACTGAACACATAGATACTAATATTCCTAGTCGGATTTCACGACATCTTGGTATTTAAAGCTACCACAATGAAGAAACAGTTAGGAATTGCTTTATCCATTTTGGCGAATATGTAAAATCTTGAAGGCATGTAATCATTTGCTTGCTTTTTCGATTACCTCCGCCAGTATTATTAAAAGCCTTATATTACGTAATTACTTGCTTAATTACGTGTTGTTCTTTCTAAGCTTAGATTATTAGAATTTTATTGAAGGGCTTTTTCATGCTACACATATCTTGTTTTTGTTTTTTATTCAACACTCCTTAAGCCAAAAATGTTAGATTTTCCTGCATGGAGTGCCTAACAGCGCTTAAATTTTAATAATATCGCCTGGAACTTCCAGACAGATAACTTCGGGTCTCAAGCGATTGTGTTCGTCGTATGCTCGAAAAAATGCAACGACCTTGTATCGTCCTTCCATGTTAACAAGCGCCTGTCCATCAGCTTTGGCTGTAAAGGGGTTGTGACGATATTTTATCTAAATTTGATGAACTGTTTAGAAACGCATAAAGTATTCAGAAGAAGACAACACATACACCCTTTCCGAAACATTGAAGGTCCTCCGGAAAAACGTGTCGCGACCATAGCTCGTAGATGTATGAGTCAGTCATTTCCATTTCTTTACAAAAGTCCAGTACTCGTACCGAGAAAGGAGTTTGTATCCAACCACCGCGAAAAAATTTTTGCAGCTCCGCATCCATCTATAAAAATTTTAAATAGGACATTTTTCACTCTTCAATTAATCCGGCTGCAGAATTTTTGTGCAAGACTAACATAATACTTTTCTAAGTTTTATGAAGCATGCAGCATTACTTCTCTAACGTTCTACTTCTCAGATTGTATATTTACATGTAATTTGAATTTCTTCTGTTATATGACGTTAGTGTTCTATTTATTATATGCCGTTACTTTGCCGAAAAACTCTTTCATAATTAGCTATATATATTTGTACTACAGTTTAACAACTTGCTGATTGAAGCTTTTTTGTATTCAATTATAACATTTACCGTGACTCGATCACCCTTCTTTATATCCCAAATCATTTTCAAAGTCCCGCTATAATGTATTCCTTCATCATCGTGGGAAACAATCAATTCACTTTGATCTACAAAATGATCCATACCGACCGTTCCTGGCTTATTGGTGCAATCAATGGATAATTCAGGATATTCCGGTACAAATCTGTAAAGAGCGGCTTGTGCCTCAAAACCCAGTGTAACTATAATTATTATAATTAAACCGTTCGAAGGAGTCATTGTATTGCCTTCAGATCACAAAAATTTACTGAAAAATTTTACCCCGAGCAAAGTTTTATATATCGTCTAGAGTTACGACATTACAACAACTAAACAATTAAAAATACTATGTGTATATATCTATATATATATAAATTATTCATTATTATTGAATAATTTCCGTGGTAATACACCATTAACCTTTTTCTCGCTATGATCTAAATGAATATTTTTATCAAAGCTATTATATTAGAGTATGTCCAAAACCTGAACTGGAGTGGTCCAAATTTAGTGTAGCATTTAGCTTGTCGAAGATTTTAATTACTTTCATACATCCATACAGAGTTAGAATTTTCTATATGGTAATATAATAATTATTATCCCAATTAACTTAATTAGAGAAGTAAATCGTAAAACTAAAATCATAAAGCATAAGCATCTGCGGCTATCGGCTTTATTGAAAAATTTATCCTGCTCGGAATTCGAACCCACCATCATGGGGTTATTACTCGAGATATTTAGCTTATTCGACCTCTCAGACGTATATCTGTTCTTTTTTTTCTTTTTCTTATCCTGTATGGTATAAAGATCAGGTGCAATATAAAGTTTTATTTGCGTCTATCATTGCTGCACGAGTACAAAAGTTATTTAGAAACAAGTACAAAGATTACAGCTGAATGAAAAACATATTTCAGCGATACCGGAATTCAAAGTAAGGTCTACAAAAAGTATTCAGAATATTTGCGCTATAGTATTAGTTGGCATAATGTTTATTTCGATCAGGCAAAGAAAAATAAACGTAAGTATAAGCAAAATTTTATGTACCGCCGTGGTTAATATCTGCAGCAGAAACCTTTTCTAACATCATCAACCACCACTATTATTATTACTATTATTATTATAATTTACTTAAGCCAAGGAGATAAATTCTGGGATTTTTGAATGAGCTCTAGCGAGCAAGACTGTCGGCTCTTTTTTTCTTGAAACATAGGCTAAATTGGTTACCCTAGTCGCTTTAATAAAATTAAATATTTTATTAATATTATGCGCTTTCAAAATATTCATGAAGACATTCTGAAAGTAAGCTTTTAAATATCGATAAGAGACATTGGCAAAGCGTGTGTTTAACCGTCAACCGTAGTAGGTTATTTTGCTTTCAGGGAATCTTTAAGAGACGCTCTCGACGAAAGCCCTCAGAGTTGAAGAAAGCAATTGTTATCTCTTCATATTGCGTACGATTTTAGACCAAGCTACGATGACAAGGTAAGCTAAATAAACAAGCACACTATTAGTGTGAACATAAATCGAGCACCATTCTTCGGAGAAATAGAAACAATGACAATCAATTAACGTTGAACATATAGCACATTCCACATTTCAATTACGCTGAACACATACTAAGTTTTTGGGAATGTATGTAACACGAAGAGGGGTAAACCCATTTTTAGTAGGGTTATTTTCCATTTCGAGTTAGGCATGTTTATCTCTGTGTTTATTTTTATTATTAGCATTAGAACAGTTAACGGAAAACGTACGAAGAACTTTCAATATTTTAATTAAATTTTAAGGAAAGAGCTCACTTAAATAAGTCGTTATTTAAAATATTTTTTTAGTGTACCGATGTCGCCACCACTGCTCTGAAAGCTATTATCATTTATATCGCTTTCTTCGAGGAACCAGGAAATGTTGTTAAGTGGAGAGTTTTGCATACGCTTTACTTTCTTCATTTTTCTCCACGGCCGATACACCAGGCTTACGGCGATCATATAAGTATAAATTTTGCACAATTGATAAATACTGCTATCTTGCGCTGTTAATATAACTTCAAGTTTGATCAACGCAACTTAATTTCTGGAGTAGCTAGTGGGAATGAAATAAACATTAACTTTCACAAGAAGCTGGGGCTGCGGTACAGTAAGATCATAACATAAAAAAATTGAACCCTTATCTATGGTGCAAGTATGTTATTATGTTAAGCGGTTTGTAGCTATGTACAAGGAAATACATTAATCAAACAACTTCCGCACTTAGTTCAAAATGTATTCACTTATTGTAGACAAAGCCAATAAAATCTGAAATAAGCGTAGTAAGTTTCTTTATACGTAGTCGATATTATTCAAAGTAGATTCAAATTCGCTTAGATTTCAGATTAGTTTTGGATTCATCGTCGGTAGTCTAACCAATTCTGACCAATTTTGACCAATTTTTCGTATATTATGAGCTGTTTAATCCCCTTCAGAGATGCTTGCAGAAATTTAAATGATGTCTATTACTTAATCTCAATACCAAATGTCTATCAAAACAGTTTCGCTCAATACGCGCGATGTGCCTATGTCGTATTTAAAGTAACTTTTAACCTTAGCATCTCATTATGATTCGAAAATTGTTTGGAGTGGTTTACTGTATCGGTTGCCAAGCTTTTTATGGCTTACGGGTACACTTGCCATTTGGTTCTATACTGGTTGTGGCTGTGGCTCTGCTCTAGTTGCGTACGTGCTCCTTCTTTTTTGTTTTTTTATTTATTTAAATATGATCTATTATATAATAATTTTTTCCTCCCTTATTTCTTATCTACTTTGTACTAGTTTTTAATACTAATTAGTACAAGATTTACTTTTAAGAGTCAATTGAATTCGTCTGTGAATTTGTTTTGGTTAAGTTCGATGCGTAAGTAAGTAAAATAAAATAAATAAAATACATACATAATAATTTTAAAGTTTACAGTTTCTCACCAAACCTATATGTTTCTCAAAACTTAATATTATTGGCAACGATTTATCATGTTGCGTGGATCATACTTCATATATTAAACAATAGAGTGTAATATAAATCGAAAAAATTCAAAATGTTTGCACGAATATAATTTTTTAGTACTGACATTATAATTGCACGTTTACCTGTCCAAGTGTTTGATAAGAAATGTAGGAACACAATTAAAAAAAATTATATCTCACAAAATCAAGTAAACAATACACACATGGATGCAAACAACTTGCAAAAAACAAAGCACAAAATTCAGTGGCTTTGTTTGTATCATCACTAGGAACTGTAGCCATAACACATGTGTAATACATTTTTGATGATGATATTCAAAGTTCGCCATGAAGTAAATTATATTTATTCATTTATTTATTTATATCCAAATGATATTTATCCGCAGTGAAGATATAGCCGAACTAAACAACACAAAGGTCAAAGTTGCGGTTAAAGTATGATTTTTTAATTAAAAAGCCCTGTTAACAAGGATATCTATAGTCGATGTGACTTTGAAAATATGCAAAAGGTGGACAACCCATCAGAGTAAATGTAACAAATCTATTATCGACCATATAGTTAAATAAAACATAGGGAAAACATAGACATGAGTACTAAAACAATTCGATAAGGAGGTTAAATTAAGCGTATTTTTGAGAAAAATAATTAACAATTAAATTTAGATTGTCTCTTTGTATATTTATTGTTGGCATTAGCATTCCGAAACATTTAATTTTTTCGCTAATAGACTAATTGGCTCACCTGTTAGTCTGGCAACTTTGTCGCGCGGTATAGTCGTGTATTTTTTGTGTCGGCAAATAAAATTTTAATTTTTTTCATGAATTTCGTGGCTTTTCTGCCTTAGTGTGTGATTTTATTATATTCTTTGAGAAGAAAGTGAGTGAATTCAAAGTAAAAGAAATATTTTTCTTTTACGCTTTCATTTGATTCATTTGAGTTTTGCAAACGAAATTTTGAGCTCTGATAAAAATCTCTTTTTTTTGTTTTCTCTCTTTTTCTCTGTTATTTTTTTTACTGTTTGGAGTTTGTGTTGCTAGTGATCTCTCGTTACAGTGTCAACCTAACAGAGAAGTTTTGCACAAATTGGTTGATAAATTTTTATATTCAGGATTTTTTTTTTTTTTTTTTTAGTGATTTGTGTGTCTGTTCTCCATAATCAACAACTGTCTTTTTGACAGGACATGGAGTGTTTATATACACCTTGTCGGGCGAAATCAGGCCCGGATTCTGAAAGATTCGTTTCTTGTTGGCTCTGCGAGCGCTTCGGTCATGCAAAGTGTGCCGGTATTCTCGGCCGTGCTGCTGACGCAGTCGCTGATCCTTCTAAAGGCTTAAGATGGTCATGTCCTGACTGTAGGCAGCGGGACATTGACTTTTATAAACTTTTCACGGAGACCCATTATGGTTTCTCGGAATTGAGTAGAAATCTCGGCTCCTTGTGGGAAAAGTTTGAGCTCATTAAGTCTAGGTTTGATGAGTGTCGCTTTATTGGACACTCATCTTCTACTCGTAGAGTAGCGTGTGGGACGTCACCTCTGGCTTTCTCCAAATCTAATTCGTTGGTACAAGTTACCGCTCCTTCTAACTCTAAAATGAATAGTAATGTATCCGATATTGCTGAGTCGGTTGGTAGCAAAACAGTTACAAACAAACCGGCAAGTCCATCGGTTTTAAGCTACGCTGAAGTGGCAAGGGTATCTCCGCCCAGAGCCGCCACTCACTCTAATCAAGTGCCATCGCCTAAAAGTAATAAAGAGAAAAATAAGTCATCCTCTCCTCCTGCCTGTTCGCGTGTGAATGCTGGTCACCAGACTGGGCAAGTCTCACAAGCTGCCGGTACAAGGGCGATAACCCCATCTATATTTTCCCCAACTCGAAACTCTCCTACCGTGAACCCCCCTCCTGTTCCAAATAATGACATTTGCTTGACGGCAGTTCCTCCCAGAAAAGCAATATTTGTGTCAAGACTGACACCTGAAACATCGGTGGATAACATAAAAGGTTATCTGGCGACGAAAGTCCCATCAGTCAACTTAAAGCGTGTTAGCATCTTCAAAATGGCTCCTTCTCAAGCTAGGGCAATCTCCTCTTTTAAAATATTAGTTCCGACTGAAAACAGTGATATGTTGTTAAATAAATCACTGTGGCCGGTAGGATCCTTAATTAAGGAATTTATTCCTCGTGATCGTCCCCGTAATACCAAGGCAATAGTCTTGTCGCCTTCAAAAAACTAATTGTTTCTTCAGGCCCACTATCTCTCATTTATCAAAATGTTAGGGGCCTAAATTCGAAAATTCGTTCCACTTTTCTAAATTCAGTGAGCACGGAATTTTTCTGTTTGGCCTTTACTGAAACCTGGCTAAAACCCGATCTACATTCGTCGGAACTTTTTCATAATTCTTTCCAAGTGTTTAGAAATGATAGAGTAAATCGCATTGGTGGTGGTGTATTAATTGCCATATCTGCGTCAGTCCCGTCCAATTTAATTGAATTTCCCACTTCTCCTGACGTTGAATTTATCGATATTCGTGCGAATATGCCTGATAAACATCTATTCATAACCTGCTCCTATATTCCCCCAAATTCTGATATCTCCATTTACGGGAAACACGCTGCCCTCATTTGTGAAGTGGCCAAGCGGTCTAGACCCACCGATTTGGTCGTTGCATTGGGTGACTTCAATTTGCCTCAAGTCACTTGGTGTAACACTGATAATTCTGGCTGTTTGGTTCCTACTTCAACGTCTGATAGGGCTGTTGTGTTCTTTAATGAATTGTTTGATCATAATTTGGGTCAATATAATCGTATCCCTAATTGTAATGGTAGACTGCTTGATCTCTGCTTTGCCAATTTTCCCGAGATTTACGTAAATCGTTGCCCACCTTTTAGTTTACCTGAGGATCCTTATCATCCATCAATATGCATTTCCTTTCATCATATTAATGATGGTTTGTTGGAATGCCTTAATGTGCCAACTCAAACTTGTTTAAATAATTATTATGATTTTCATAAAATCAATATTGTATTACTAAAACATCGTCTTTCACATCTGACGCTTGATTTCTCAACCGGTAGTATTGAAAACTTAATGCCATCGTTCTACAATACATTAAATCTAGCTATTGCTGCATCTGTTCCGATCAAGCATTGTCGACCTCGAAGCAGATGTCCCCCCTGGTTTAATAAGATAATTAAATATCACAAGAATAGAAAAAACTCGCTGTTCAAAAAATATTCGAAAAGTGGCTCTGCGCTCGACTATATCGCTTACTCGGTGGCGAGGCATAGATTTAACTCCCTCAACCATCATTATTACTGCAGATACCTTCAGTTCATTAAATCCTCTCTGTTTGCTAATCCAAAATTCTTCTTTAAATTTGTTAACTCTAAAAGAAAAATTTCCACATATCCCTCTCATGTTTCTTTTAATGGCTCTGGTTCCTCGGATGATTTTGAAATCTCAAATCTATTTGCTGAGTATTTCCGACGAAACTTTTCGATTGCTAATTTTGAGTTATCAGGAAACTACCCATATCCTATAACTAACTCGGTTTCAATACCTAACTTGGTTATTTCGGAAGATGATGTTTTCAAAGGGTTAAGTTCTCTAAAATACAGTTGTTCGCCTGGACCTGATGGAATTCCATCATGTGTACTTAAATCTTGCGCTGTCGAGTTGTGTGGTGTGATCTCAAAGATTTTTAACATGTCCTTGTGTTCAGGTGTTTTCCCTTCATGTTGGAAGAGTAGTTCCCTTATTCCTATCCACAAGAGTGGAAGTAGACAATTTGTTGAGAACTACAGAGGCATAGCCAAGTTGAGTGTCTTGCCCAAGTTGTTCGAGCGTATTGTGACTCAGCATTTAGCCTTTGCCATTAATTCGTATATTTCTCCGCACCAGCACGGCTTTCGGAAAGGGCGATCTACAGTCACCAACTTGTTAGACTTTACCTGTCATGTTTTCAAGGCTTTTTCTAGTGGCTCTGGCACAGATGTTATTTACACTGATTTAAGCAAAGCATTTGATTTGGTTAACCATAGACTACTTATCTTTAAACTCCAAGCCTCTGGCTTC
>NW_024003783.1:0-10609 GCF_014805625.2 Glossina fuscipes
TTAGAGAGCTTTTAGATCTAATGGCTTTGAAGACGATAAATATAAATAAAATTCGCATCTTTGAGTTTTTGTGGTCTGGATACGCTATATCGTCATGCGGTAAACAAACTGGTTTACATGCATTATTTTAAGATATCTCTTGGTAAACGGTTCCTTGTCTTCTCAAGATACTTATTTAGAAAGCTGAACGGGTATATACGGCGGCTACTTCTCAGTCCTACACAAACTAACTGTTTGTTTTAATAATTATGCCCGTCTTCCATAACAGGATTTTGTGAAAGTAAAATATATTTTGTGAAAAAAAAGATACCTCCTCCAACCAGTAATCTAATTGAAAAAAGCCTTTACGGAATGTAGATAATTTAATCTTTAAACCCTTCTTAGACAATAGTTTTATGACTAATTTTATGACTATCGCCTACGGGAGACTACGAACAGTTGAGGATTGCAATACACCACGCAGTTTATGCACATATGACACAGTTGAAAAATATCTTTTTGGGTAGTACTGTAATATTTCACAAGGATAAAACAAATACATTTAGAAAAGTGTGTATTTATTTTAATTCTCTCGTGGGTTTTTTTTTTGTTGAATAATTAGGCTTTTTCCCTGTACATTCGTGGCCATATCTTATAAGTGCTTCAGATTGGTGTTATATATTGCTTTTAAGATCCGTTTTTAAATAATTTGCTCACCGTTGGTCTCCTAATCTACAAATAAATATTAGTTGGGATTGCAAGTTAGAACATTCTCTGTTTTTGCTCTGCTTTTACATCATTTTATTGTTGTTCTCTCTTAGCTTAGTCTCTCGTTACTTGCTAAGCATCGTCTTTGTTAATTTTCTCTTTCTTTACAGTCTATTAATGCTATATCAGCGCTCGTAGTAAAAGAACTTTAACCGTGCCGATTTTGTGTACTATTTACTATATCTATTGTAAATGCTTGGAAAAACTTATTTTGCTTTTTGCTCTTTTCAAAAATTCTATGTATATTATATATATATTTATTTATTTATTTTAATAAAATTGCACAAAATTAATTTTTATACAACTCGAGAAGGGTTGTCGGTTAGGAAACTCTATTACACGATGTCTTTCCAAAGCGGCCAAGTATATGATCGGTTTATTACTTGCTGGCTTTTTGTGATGGCTTCTGATATGCGAAAAGTGCTAGTTTTTGTGCCCGAGCCGCAGATGCAGTCGTGGATCTAATGAAAGGTGGGGAGGTGGCCTAACTGCGGGAAGTGAGCAATGGGCTCTTATAAGAATTTATAAAACTTAGCTTTTTAAAATTTTCATCAAATTAAAACGGTTTGTGATCTGGGCCTTCGCCTCCGCCTCCTTTCGCATAAATCTATTATATTCGTTATTCCCGTTTTTCTTTCCCGTAACAATAAAGTTTATTCCAGTCCCATTAATCGTCAAATACGTTAGAGTCACCGTCCGCTCTATCCTGATGTTCAAGCAATATAAACAAATTTCCCTAGGCAAATTTAGCTGACAACACTTACAAGTCGAGCAGTCATGTGGCAAGGAGTTTTGCTTCCATTGGTGACATGCAGTCCAAATATCAAAAAAAAAAAAAAAAAAAAAAAAAAAAAAAAAAAAAAAAAAAAAAAAAAAAAAAAAGTCCTTCGGGGCAACTGCAGAGCCGCAAAACCCGCAAGAAAATGTCGAAACTCGTAGATTACTATTTGCAGAATTTGCCAAGACTACAGCTTCTTCGTGCTGGTGTTCCTCAGAGATCCGTTTCACGAATGTATGTAATCTGTATTTGCAGACAAGTTTGTGGACGTGTAAGACATTTTTGTTTACAGATGGCGCTTTTCTATTATGCAATTATAATCACACTTCGCGTGGGGCTATTAAATTAATTGGAAACGGTGGACTTCTGGTAACTCGATAAATATATTTCTCGAAGACTAAGCCGATTTTTAGTCCTACTGAAAATCTTCCTAATGATGTTAGCTTTTTGCTGTTATTATGTCACAAGCTTTAAGCTGTCCTGAGGTAGTATCCTGGACTCTCGTTTAATAGGTGAGGACGTACAGATAAGATTGTTAACTTGTACACAATGATAGACGTTGTGATCACATATCGTCTTGTGTTCTTGTTTGTATTATCAGTAATTTTTTGCTTGTCATTGCCTAGTTTTGTTTCATAATGTGATCAGAAATGATATCTACTCTCCTTTACATGGTAGAGTATCGATTTTCTTAGTAGCCTCAAGTTTATTTTCCTAAAATTTGTACTCTGATTTTTGCGAGATAAAAGTTTAATATTTTTGGAACTTTTTGGCTTATGATGTTCGTATTTTTTCCCACTGTAACAAGGTTCTTCGCTTCAAACTTCTGAACTGTTTTACTAATTGCATATGATTACTTAATGAATACATGAACGTAAGTACGAATTGGAACTAATAATGAGTGGGACTTTATTTCTTTTGTATTTTGCTACATATTTTATACCGGCTTTACAAATTTTGGCTGGGGTTGTTGTGATTTGTAATTCCATGATTTTGCTATTAATATATAACCGCTAATTACATTTAAGAACTCAGAATTGTTATCACCCCATAATTTGGCCTATATGGCGTCGATGCTGAACAAATAAATAAGTAAATGTATAAATAAACTCAGTGCTTTAACTGTAAAAGTTGGTGCATTTACATTAATTCTACTGGCGGTGGCGGTTTAACTGTCCAGTGCCTTTTTGTCCAATTTATTAAAATTTCTAACTTTCATAGCTACTCGTATGGTAATTAATAATAATAATAATAATAATGATAATAACGCTAGTGTGCTCGTCTGTTCATATCTCCGTCTTCCCAACGGCTTACTATCAGTGATAAACATTGACTAAACAGCGACTTAAACTTTTCAAAAACACGCTTAAAAGACCCAGATCCCTGTGCGACGAAAACTTCTATTTTGAAAATAAAAAAATCAGCCGCGCTCACTCCATATTATAAAGCATAAAATAAAGCATGTAAAATAGTTATTTTACTTTTCTTATCTTCTCTGGGATAACGGTGATGGGTATAAAAGATTTGGTCACAAGTGAATATAATTTTCTTACTGGTTCTTTCTTTTTCTTTTTATTTGTTTTTATTTTTATATATATATATATATATATTTTTTTTTTTTTGAGGATTAGCGTTCAACATATGTGAGTATCTGCCTAATATTTTCCAAATTATTTTCGTATGGACTGTTTCCAAGTAAACACTTTGTAATATGTTCTTGTGTTCAGGAGACTCCAAACTTAATACCGAACCAATGGCTTCAGCAATATGATTGCTTTCAATCAACGATTTCCAAATTATTCTTTGCTTTTTTCATATATATACATTAATGTACTCGCTCCTTCATGTATGCTATTTACAAATAAAACCCAATAATTAGTTGATATAAGTTGATTAATGAAGCCACCCGCAATAGAACGCTGTACGACATAATTTATCGCTGCATAAGTGCTTCACGCGTGTTGAGAATGTAAAAGGGGCCGTTTGGACAGTGGACGAAATCGAGTTCTACAAACGGCGACCCCAACGTTCGACTACAGCAGTTGCTGCCGCGGCTGCTGCCGCCGTCTTTTCATCCAGTACTTCCACCTGCGTGTCACCCGCAGGTGTCACCTCAGCCAATGGTCGCCTGTCCAGCATTAACGTATTCAATTTTGGGTACGTTCTTACAGTATGTTTGAACTCGGAAAATAATCAAATTTCTTTTACAAAAATAAAGAGACTATAATTATTTTCTTACAAGCAATGAAAAGAATAATTTCCTTAAGAGTGCTAGCAAGAACTTAACTTGATTTTCTCTCTTTACATTAAGTTTTTTCCTAGAAAGATAAATTTTATACCCACCACTACGGATTGTAGTTACTTTGTCATTCCGAAATACTCATTCCCATTCACTGAAAGCTTATGAAAGTATTGTTGAAAGACAATTAGCTACTTAGTTAGAAATCAAGTTGGAAAATTTATATTCTAAATTATATGATGCCCAATAAGTTATACCGAGAGAGATTCAGATCTAACTTTCCTTGTGAAATAGTTATACAAAATTTTGACCTTGGGTCCACATTTTATATGTACTTAAGCTTTACTTCGGCACTCAAAAATGGTTCTCCCACAGAAATTTAAAAATCCTATGTGGTAGGTATTATGAAGTTCGGTATAATTCGAATTTAAACTTTATTGCTCTTTTCCCTTTTTTATTTAAACTCTCAATTAACTTTAAAATGAATTAGGTTAAGGCACGTACATTACTCTTATTACTGCTTTATTAATGTATATTGTGAAAAACAGACTATAATATCTTTAAGTTAAATTTTGTCTAAAAATTAAAACTTATTTTTTATGGCTACGTAAAACCTTTGATCTTATAAACAACAATTCGAAACTCTGCACATAATGCATGGAACCTAATTAGTTTTTCATATTAACCAAGAACATAAACAACACAAGGCTGCGTGGTTGGTTTCGCAATGTTAATGAGCCCTAAACTATTTTTGAAACAGTATCTTGTGATATATATGTTCTTGTATTATTTAAAAATACCAAGCTATCATCATCACCATTATCGCTTTTGGAAAACAATTTTGAGAAAAAAAAAAGGCCGAAAGTGTTCGACACGTAAGATTTCCAAATTTTTCTCTTTTCCAAATAAGGCAAAAGTTAATTGTGCACTTTTACTCTGTCATCCATCTTGTCGCTCTGTGTGATCCATATTGAGTGGGCCGCTATCAACTTCTTAAAGGGGTAAACTAAAGTAAGTTTTTCAATAAATCTTTTTTTTTTGCTTAACGGATACTGCACAGGTGCTAAAATATATGGGAAAAAATTCCTTATTTGAAAAAAGTTTGTTTCTTGAAAATTGAGCTATCTCCCAAGCAATTTTTACCTCCTAATACAGTTTAGAAATTGTTTATATTCAATTAAATACATTTTCTTAAAAAAATATATTAGTATAACCTCATGAAAGTAACGTTGAAGTAGATATAAGGCTGAGAGGAATTTACCATTAAATTATAACGAACTTTTTGTAGCTTATATATATTGTGTATATTTTCTTGCAACTTTTGTCACCATTTTGCGACACAAGTACAATACATGCTATTCTGACTTCGAGAGATGCAAGAGAGTAGGCATTTTTGACCAAAACATTGTCGAGGGAAGGAAATCAAAAAGAATATTTTAAGTTCGAAAGTCAGTTTTATGGTCATAGTATCGCAGATTAATCGGAAAAATTAAAAAAAAGTCTGTCACAATATTCGTTTTCAGAAAGGTATGCATCATAAGGCAAACAATTTGCATTTTTTTCATCCGAATTTTCTACAATATCTTTAATTCTACATCCTCTAGAGCAATACATAGACTGTTGCTGTTATTTTTTTATTTATTTATTCTACTTATACTAGAAACTCAACTAAACAAATAACAGTCGAGTTCAATTGGCTCTTAATGCAAACTTATATTAATTAATAATAAAATTCAGTATAAGTATAATAAAACAAATAAGAGGAAAAAAAAAAAAGGAAAAAGAAAAAAAGCATGTACACTATCATCATAGGGCCACACTTTCAATCGGTACAGGACCAAATTGCAAATGAACCCCTAAGCCATCGCAAACATGCATAAGCCTGGCAACCGATAATAAATTGTCAATAATTCATTTTCGAAACGAAACGACTTTTTAAGGATAAAAGCTAGTTTAAATACGACATGGGTAAATCGCGCGTATTAAGCAATGTTGCTTTAATGGACTTTAAAGAGTCCGATAACGAGAATAAGTGGTAGACGTCATTTAGGTTCTTGCAAACGACTCTGAGTGGATTGAACAGCTCATAATTAAATTTACAGTGACTAAGCTTAACCAAGATCAAGTGCCTAGAGAAGCGGTTAGGGACATTAAAGCTTATTTCACCAAGTAATGAAGGCGAGTCAATGGCACCATTTATTACTTTAATTAGAAAGGAAACGCCAAGAACAAACCTACGTTTCTCAAGAGACGGTAGGGACAGCAGAAGCAACCTATTTTCATACGGAGGAAGAGAGGCAATCGGATCCCAACCCAAATTTCTATGGGCAAACAGCAAGAACTGCTTTTGAACAGATTCAATTGAATCTACGTAGCACCTATATGAAGGAGACCACACAACTGAGGCATACTCGAGTATGGGTCTAACCAAACACATGTACAGCCTTTTCGTAATGTAGGGATCATCAAGCCCTTTTAAGCCTACATATATATATATATTAGTTTGGGGAAAAAGAAATCCATTATTTTTTCGGTAGATGGCTGCACTGATAGATTTCTCGTAAAGTATCGATCAAACAATTTCCGATACTGTACATTTACATACTGTACATTTCGCAGTAAAAAAAATTCTTTTGATGTTTTTTGTTTAGTGCATTCAGTTGTAAGTTACAGCGTGTTAAAAATGGAAGTGAACAAAGAGAAAATTCGGTACATTTTACAGTTTTTCTTTGACAAAGGCGAAAATGCAAGCCAGGCGGCTAAAATTGTGAATGGTGTTTATGGTTCCGATACTGTAACAGCCAATTATGTGCAATTTTGGTTTCGTAGATTCCGTTCAGGAATTTTTGATGTTAAAGATGCACCTCGCACAGGTAGGTCGGTCGTCGGAAATGTCGATAAAATCGGAGAAATGATCGAAGTTGACCGGCATGTTAGCAGTTGTAACATCGCCCAGGAGCTAAAAATCGACCATAAAACAGTTTTAAACCATTTACACAAAGCTGGATTCAAAAAGAAGCTCGATGTTTGGGTGCCACACCAATTAACAGAAAAAAACATGATGGATCGAATTTCCATCTGCGAAGCCTTGGCCAAACGGAATGAGATAGATCCATTTCTTAAAGGGATGGTGACTGGAGGTGAGAAATGGATCACATACGATAACCGTGTGCGAAAACGATCGTGGTCAAAGAGCGGTGAAGCACCTCAAACGGCTAGGAAGGTTTTGCTATGCATTTGGTGGGACTGGAAGGGGATTATTTATTATGAGTTGCTTCCATATGGCCAAATGCTAAATTCTGATCTCTACTGTCAACAACTGGACCGTTTGAAGATAGCGATTGACCAGAAACGGCCAGAATTGGCCAACAGGAGAGGTGTCGTGTTCCTCCAGGACAACACATCTACAGTGACTCGCTAAAAACTTCGGGAGCTTGGTTGGGAAGTTTTAATGCATCCGCCATACAGTCCGGACTTGGCACCAAGCGATTATCATCTTTTTCTTGCATTGCAAAATTTCTTTAATGATAAAAAATTGGAATCTAGGGAGGATTGTGAAAATCGACTACTAGAGTTTTTTGCAAATAGAGACCAGGACTTTTATGAGAAAGGCATTTTGAAGTTACCTTTAAAATTGCAACAAATCATACAACAAAACGGTGCATATTTGACCCAAATCGGACAATCCGAAGCATGTTACATAAAGTCCTGAAGTTCATATAAAAATAATGGATTTCTTTTTCCCCAAACTAATATATATTTTATTACATCAAAGTACGCTTAATAGCCTTGTCCAATGTTATTATTCTAGTAACTTTTCTTCTATCCAAAAAAGATTGCTAGACAATCTCTTTGCTTTAGGATATTAGAGTAGAGTACTCCCTTACAGATGACGCATCGGTTTCCTTTCTATAATGAGTTGCAGATAAAACTACCATCCCGCTTTTAGTTTGCGGAGTATGCAATTTCAGTGTTAAATTTGTAGTACTCAAATATCAAGCTCTTATTTTTGTGTAAACGTGCCACAACAGTTTTTTTTTGTCAATATTTTGTTTCGCAGCAATGTCATAAAATGAAATATGGCACTTTTCATCTCCCATTTTTTGGAATAGCTTCACTTTTATTAAAGATTACAAGATACCGGCGCGTCCTTAACATAAAAATTTCCAGTGCTGCCGACCAAACCATTTCCATGCTGCTGAGTTTAATAGAACGTCACCGCGAATTTTTTGTTTGTGACTAGTTATGGTTTTGTTTAATTTTTGTTGTACTGATAAATTTTTGGCTGATTATTGTAAAACATAGTGGGTTTAGACTTTCATATCATTTTTAAGAAGCAATTCTTTTTGACTGAACTAAAAAAACGCCACAATGCCTCTTTTTATCCATGTACTGTCACTAGTATTGAATATGGCTTCGCGCAATTAATATTACCAAGTTACGTGGCTCGAAAATCATATGCTTGAAAAACGCGACGGATATTTTTTTTACATAATTACAGGCCACTTTTCGTTTAAACCTTTACGTGAAAAGAGGTTCCATAAACGGTGAATGTAACCCACAATGAGCATAATAATAAATTTATGTCTCAAACAACTGCTCTGGAACAATCTGCTTAATAAGATTCGAAATTTAGGTTTCCTATATGGTAGGAACGTGGAAGGAAGTTAACAGAACGGTCTCATCGGATGCAAATTTCCCTCATTCATTCAATAATTTTAAACAATTTTCATCTGGAAATATTTAATGTAGAGAACTCGAATCATTCAACGACTTTTACGAAATAGGACTTCAATCCCATTCATTTTCAACAAGATTCGTTTTTGAGGAAAACATGTATTTAATAAATTGCATACATATTTGTATATAAATGTACATAATCAGTAAGACCAATACTTTGGCCGGGTGCTTAAATATTGAATCATAATCCATTGTAATGTGTGGAAACTTTATTCATACTTCTAACATTGACAACTGGCCGCAAGCTTTATTCAATGAGCGTACTGTACTGAAGCGCAAGACTTACCAACTGATTTAATCCATTCGTTTGCATACGCAATTGACCACTCTACTGTCATTTTGTTCAAGTCAAAAATTATATAATAAATATTTTCTTAGTAGGCTTGTTTCATTCCATGCTTCCTGTTGTTATCATAGTTCAGTAGCACGTGACTATGATATATGTGCCCTATTTTGCTTACTTTATTAAGCCGGTTCTGCTTCTGCTTCACTTCATTCTATTCTCTTTTTCTCGTGGAGGCAGTTATGCGACGACTAATCTACTATCGTTTCGGTGGTATTTAAGAATAGCCGGTCGAACTTTTTTATGTTATGTACGCGATGTTTTAAAAATACTTTCAGCTTTGTTTCTAGCGATCAGGTACCACGAACCTTCTCTACATACATACGCCATAAATATGTTTATATATGACATAAAAAACAATTAATTTTGTGCACGAAATAATCCTTTCGATCATTTGCACAGCCAATATATTGTCGAATCGCATGAAATAGCAGAAGTGAAACCACGATATAATACTCTTACTGTGGCCAACAAGCGCAACGATCAACAATTTGCAGGATTCGTACATGCATGTCGTGCAAAACCTGTGAGCTTTCAGAAAATGACAAAAAATCAAACGACCCTTTCAAAAATTTCTTGTCATTTCGACTATTCATTAATGGTTAGAATGGTTTTAGTAAAGGTACTTTTCTCGTTTTTAAAATATCTAAATTTTGTGTATTGATTAATCATTGCTTTTTAGTGTGAAAAAAATCCGCCTGAGTGGCCGAGTAGGCAAGAGTCTCGACTAGCAAGTCAATGGTCGTGGGTTCGAATCTCAAGTGCGGTAGAGTTTTTAATAATAATAATAATAAAAGCCGATAGCCTTAGATGCTAGTGCTTTTTAAGAGTTTAGTCTTAGAATTTATTTCTCTGGCGAAATTAATAATAATAATGATAATAATAATAGTGTGAAAAAACTCCCATTCAAGCTTAACATAAAATAATTATAATAAATAAAAAAAAAAGTATTATGTGGATCTTTAACATAAAAGCTTGCACAGCGAACAGAAACAGATTGTTCACACACTAGTGATTTTGAAAAAGCGCTTTCAGCACAAGCGCCGACAATTTTTTCAAAAATCTGCAACTGAATCAATAAATTTTACTAGGTTTTTTTTTAATTATCTATAGAATCTCACCATTCACATGCGTTACGATGTTCTGTATTCCTTTCTAATAACTGAGACATATAAGTTAGTGTTTTCCTAAGCAATTAAGCACAGTGTTGAATGCATTCCATTAATTACTTGATGGGTTAAACCTCAATGCGTTTGATACATATTACATGAGATTTGCTAATAGAAATGTACCACATAGCTTCAGACTAGATAAACTAGCAGGCTTAATATAAGCGATTTCAGGTTTGGATGTGAGGAGAAAGTGTGGTACAGAAGGCTTCAGTGGAACCATCGGAGAAACAATGAAGGTGAATACCTTCATTTTGACTAAAATTTTGCTATCGTGGGATTTGGTTTCTTTTGTTGCAATCACTCTTTTCTTCCAACCTTCCAGCCTTCCAACCGGTGAAATAATTTACCTATACTTGATAATAGTTCTTTTTACAAACGTCAACATATATTTCATTTCTTAAAATAGAAGAGGCTACGCGAAATTGTTTTTCATAGTCGAATGCTAACCGTAACAACTTAAGGTTGCCAAAATACACCTGATTTCGAACGTGTTTAAGTGAAAAACTTGAATACACCCTTTGGTAAGCTGAAATATAATAGGGGTACTGCTGGGCGATACACTTTTCTTTGTTCGAATTTCTATTATCGTC
>NW_024003784.1:0-6363 GCF_014805625.2 Glossina fuscipes
ATACAAAAAATTACTTAATATTTAATATTCGATAATGGATTCTTAGCCATCAGACGAAAAAATAGGAAAAACTTAAAAATTTCTATTGAAAATTAATGATTCGCTTAATACTCTAAAGGTCGATATATTATAATTAATATTTGTATGAAAGTTTCTTCATATGCGACGCAGTTTGCATATCAACGTCCGTCTCTGTTGTCGGATTGCTTAAAGCAATAAAAGTTTACATACAAGCCTATGTTGTTGAAAAGTTTACGAATTTATTTCCAATAAATTACATTCAACAACTTTTGAAAGCCTGCATAATGCATCCGCAATACTTCAAAAACTAAACTCCACCTCGTAAATAAGCGGAAATTGTGAAAATTTACAAACCGTAGCCGAAGTCGACCAAAAATTGTTCGTAAATATAATCTGCAATGCAAATATGGATTTCTATTTTATACTACGCAAAATACTTCATCATTATAAGAATGATGGTCGCAAGATCTCAATCGTCGGCTTCACGTTTTCCTTCCTTCCTAGGGCTAAGGGGCGCGCGCATCTTGCCAACTGAAACAAGATGACGAGAGTTTTAGCAACGACTCTGTGACTGTGGGAAAGTTTCATTGTATGCGGCCTTGCTTGTGAAGAGCAGCACACTCCACTCCATCAAAAATATCGCATCGTACACATGCTTCGAATGCGTTCTCCTCAAGCCTCTCAAACAAGCCTCTACAGTATGTGAGACGAAGATTTCATTTTAGGTGAACAATAATCAAAAAAAAATTTTCACTTCACCAAGTTTGAATCTGCCGTTAGATCGCGTTTTAGATGCTCTCTTAGATGAGGAATGGTATTAAGTGAAAAGCTATACGGTATTTACTGGCCGGCCTTGCTTGACAATAAATTGTTAATTTGTTCAAGACGAAAAGTTGAATACATTATAAATTTTAAAAGTTGTTAAGCAATACGTAATATATAAGAAAATCGCTTGTGATAAAATAAAAGTGCATTTTTTATTAACTGTTGAAACTAACAGCGACAGCTGTTAACTGAAGTAACTATACTAGCATAACAAGATTCTTTTCTTTTTGTTTCATTTTACTTAAAGCCTAATTTTCATGTAATTAGTGCGAAAAAGTTTCCCAGAACTTTACTACAGTCACGGAATTTCTAATTATACGAATATATTACCTCGTGAATACCATAAGCAAAGTATTTCATTAAGATTTAATTAACTGTGAAGTCTCTTGATAAAGTTCTTGAATTTCTAGGCACTTATCTGGAATGAAAAAAAACGTTGCGGGACTTGCACATAAGGCAGCTGAAAGTTGAGAATTACTCCACAAATTGGAATTTCCTGTACAAACCATTTTGTATCGTTATCCTCAAATAGACAAAAGAAGTAAAAAAATCAAATTTGCATACTTTAAAATATGGAGTGGGTGTGGCCGATTTTTTCTATTTTCAAAATGGAATAGATTTTTGTCGTATAGGCTTATGGGCGTTGTAGGCGAGTCCTTTGATAAGTTAAGGCCACTCCTGACTTCTCTTGCAAATTCTTAGGCGATGTCTGCATTTCCGCATAACGACAGAATAGTTACCGCAAATACTACATAGTTGCGCGTACGGACAGATGGGCCGATGAACAGACGGACATGCTTGCGTGCATTTCGAATTTAAAATAGGCCACGAGTTTGCATATAGAATGGCGTTTTTGAAGCTTGCTCATGAGCGCCATAAAGGTTTTGAAAAAAACTGAAAATATGGCAAACTATAAAATTGAGTAGGGATCGCCGATTTTTTCCAGTTTTGTAAAAAGACTAACGCATCGCTTACAGAATATGCTTTCAAATATACCATTACATACATACATACATGTACATTTACCTGCTGTAGTTTATGAGTAATGGAGCTAAAAAAAACAATTTTTTAAATCTTTTTTTTAAAACAGACATGTCCTCAGTCTGTGTGATACTGTAGGTGTGCCTTCGGACTAATGTGGCCCGTTTTCAATCCTAACCAACCAGCGTACAAGAACTTCCAATGTTTCTGCGAACGGGACGGACATGTTTAAATCGATTCAGAATTTGACGCTCATCAAAACTATATACACTTATCTGATGGTCTCTGTTTGTCTTCGAAGTTTCCTTCTTGGCCTTACAAACGTGTTGACAAAATGAATATGCCCGGCATGCTTCCATCATAATGGGCATAAAAATGCATTTTTTTTTTGTTTTTATCAACTGTTATAGTTAAAAACAACACCAAGTATAGTTAACAGCTGTTATTTTAAATAACTATACGAGCATAACACAACCAAAAATTTCTTTTTCTCTTATGCTGCATTTTATTTGAAGCCTATCTGGCAAAGTATTATAATTATTGTAAAAAGTTTGCCAGCACGCCGCTGATTTTCTAACTATACGAGTATGTTGCCTCATGAAAAGCATAAAAATCTGACTTACTGCGAAATCGCTTGGCAAAGTTGTGAAATTACTGGCCACTCACCTGGAATGAAAAAATGGTACAAAAAATATGTTTATATTCCGTTATTTTATTTATTTATTTATTAAAAAAATTTGTGAAGAAAAAATCTGCCGGAAATATGTTGGCCGCACATTTCCAGCGATAACATGCAGAAAAAAAAAAGGAAAAAGGAATGCATAATTTACTTAAACTGTGTTTAATAAGCAAACAGCATTAATTGCGGCTTATGTTAATGTGTGCTTTATCACCCTCCTCTGTACAAATTACTTTGCTTTTTAACACCTTTCTCAGATTTCTCCCTCTTTATTCAAACCACATATTTCGTAAAGGACTACAAATTGATTGCATGGTTTTAAAAATGCTTTTGAAACATGTTACGTGTCACGTCGTCATTATTAGAGATTAATGGTTTAAAAAATTAATCCTTTGCTGATACTATGCATATCAGCTAATATCCTGAAACATCCAAGCTGAGGGATGAAATGCGTGAAAAAGTTAAGTCGAATCCTGCTACGCATCATCTGAATTATGTGTAAAGAAAATTATGTTTTTATCTCAATTATGGTCTATGGCTATTGAGCAATTGACTTTATTCGAACGCACATTTAAATATCTGAAATATTAATACAAAAATATTGAAAACTTGTGTGAAAATGTGTTTTCGGCTTGCCAGTAATCGCAGGCAAAGATAATTTGAAACTTTCGTTCTTATGTACCGGAAAAGGTGCACTTATAAAGATAATCTGCCAAATATGGCCAAATTTCGGTCTAAATTTGCTAAAATCCTGACCATTGCAGCGAAAAAATGAACGAACCAATCAACTGATAATTTATTATGCATAGCTAAGAAATTCCTGCATATATATATTCGGGATGACAAACAACGTCAAGAAGTTAGTAAGTTTTCATAGAGGTAGGATTTTTCTCTTCTTTTTAAATAATAAATATTGCTTTCAGTTTTGTTTTTCTTTGCTGATGTTGTGGCTAAAAGTTTATTATTAATTCTTTTTATTATTATTTTTGTTTTTTTTTTTCTTTACATGTCTAAGGGTGAACACAGTTTAGGTGTGAAACGGTAATTCAGGCAAATAGTGGAAGAATTTTCTAAATTCTTACTTCATATTGAAAAGTAAATTTTTCATAGTTGCCATTGAATCCAACAACAACAACAAAGGATAAGAGTGTATTAAATAAGCCAACACCCTTAAAGCATCTGGAAAAGTGCTTCGGAGATTCATTAAAATAAAATACGTTTTCGATTTCAAAGTCCTTTTAGCTCTGCTTGCGTGTAAGCGTGTCTAATGCGATTACGACATTATCTCGACAAGTGTAAATAAATTAAGAAGAACAAATCAATGGTAACATGAAAGGCACTTGCAATTTCTTTGTGGAAATTCCGAGAGAAAAATAATCTATATATATAACAGAGGAAAAAGAAAAAACTTCATGGCGTTTTAGCCAAAAAAATTAGTTTAGACTGGCGTAATTTAGCTAATGCATCAAGTCGTACGGTGACGTGCTTGAATGATGTCAGTCCATAGATAATTAAATTAAAAAGTATATTAAATGTATATTAATTCAGTCAAGAGTAATTGTGTGTTTGAAAAGTGAATCAAAATTATGAAAAAATTCGCCCTATTTTAGAATATCATTTCGAATGGGACAATAATGTCCAGCAGGCTTGGTGGTAATTGTGAAAAATTTTTATGAAAAGAATTTCGATCTCCGAGCTGCGCTGTCGAAACGAAAAGAAATGGAGCCAGTTTTGAAGAAGCAACTTACATGTGAAGACATCGTGATCTAGATAGATAGATGGAGTTGCGCAGGCGGTGTCAAAGCCTACATTGACGACCCATAAGCTAATGCTTTTTGTTTGGTGGAGATTTAAAATTTTCTGGTTTAGTTCCGTAGCGATGCCATAGTGGGCTCTATCAGAGAATTGGCGCAAGGTTTTCGATGAAAAGAGCCATCACTTGCTGTGCCTAAGTTTTCGTTAAAAAAATGCTACAAATTTTTTTCCTTAAATAATGTGGAAAATTAATGTATTGTATACATACATATATGCCTATATACATACATACATATAAAATATGGTTGATAGTTGCAGACTATCATTTGGATTACAATTTGGAATTTCTATATAATTTCCTTAATTGATGTTATATTTATTCACTTCTAATTCCTTACTTAGTGGCTGTATTGTATGTTGCGCTTTTCCATCTTTTCAAGGTATTTACGCCGGTGGATTACAGCAATTCTCAATGTCTGTGAACACAAGTTCTAAAGTCTATGGGCCGAAGTGAAATCAGTTAGTTAGTAACTTAGCCGCATGTAAAGTGCGCGGGAAAGAAAAGAAAAGGAAAAGAGCGATAGAAAGTGAAAGAGAGAAAGGTAGATATTTAAAATGCATTAAGTGTAAAATTAATTCCCGTGAACATTCTTCAAGCTGCGACTTCCTCATCTGAAGATTCTGCTTTTAAGCTTTATGCCAGAGTTGAATTTATCCCTTCGAAGGGTACATAACAGAGTTTTATAATATTAAGCCTGCTTTAGTAAGACGAGTTTTGTGCAAAAAAAAAAAAAATTTACCAAACGGACGATTACTTTTCCTTTCAACGATACTTTCAACGATACTTTCAACGATAGTACTGCTTAACAGTGTCGGATGAGAAGAGGTGGGCGCAAAGCAATTTCTCAACGGGAAGAAGCCATGCTTTAAGTCAAGCAAGCCGCTAATGTCAAGGGTAAAGCCAAACAGCCATTCCTGCTTCAAACGTTGAGATTGGACAGGTGTAGTAGGCTAAGAGTTGCTCGCAATTAGCGAGATCATCTCTTTTTGCTAGGAACTCGCTCGGCCAACTAAACGTTGTTAGCATTGGACAAGATCATAATTATCTCTGGATGACGATGGTTTCAGTTCATGGCTTGTTCTCCGTTCGATTAGACAAATATGAATCGTTTCGTTAATAGCTTGAAACGATTATTTTTCTTTTTGGCACTAAATTGATATTTTGTCAGAAAGCTCGTATGGGTATCGATTACTGATGGAAAATGCCTTGAAAAAAATATTCCTTAGTATTCTTTTGTAACAAGGGTTTTTTTACATTTTTTTTTTTTTTTTTAAACAGCAAAAATTTATTTTTACGCTTAATTTATAAATATAAAGAGAGTAAAAACAAGTTTTTTTGTAATATGTTGAGAAGTAGTTGAGTGCATAGGTGCAGATAGGGCTGCCTGCTGAAATATTAATAAATTACGTCACATATACAAAGCTCTTTCTTTTTTGCCACTGAACGGATAATTCCTTTTTTCTGCAACAGTGAGGAGAACAATGAAAATTTAAGCGTGTGAAGATAAATTCGTATTTAACTAGTAAAGACACCTACCATTTATGTTAACATATCTCTGTTAACGACTTAACAGAGCTCATGTTAAATACTTACAATTGAGATATAGTTGGTTTGAAAGCCTAATCCGTCCATATTAAAAAAAAGAAAATATTTTTGTGGACATTTCGTGAATCTATATAAAACTACCTTTCAAACAAACTACAAAAATTCAAATTCTGCTTATGGAAACTATTTTTAACGGTATTTGAAATTTGGTATGTTTGCGAAAACTGCATATGAAAAAACACCCAACTTTGACACTCTGGTGCGATCAAACTAGAAAATGTCGCCTATATTCACCTATACCACGTGAATCTATATGAAAATACCTATCGATTAAGCAAAAAAAATTCACACTTTGCTTTCAGGAACTATTTTTGCCGATTTTTTGAAATTTGCTATGTTACCATAACATAGCTATGGGAGAACACCCAAATTTGACACTCTAGTGCGGCCAAACTAGAAAATGTCGCCTATATTCACCTATATCATGTGAATCTAT
>NW_024003785.1:0-9150 GCF_014805625.2 Glossina fuscipes
AGACCAGTTTCAATTACAATATTATCTGTGGGCGTCGTCCGAAAAGCATAACGACTTGCTATGACGGCTTGGTGATAGACCGGGTTAAGAATGTTGACATCAGATTTGCAGTTATTGCCATAAATTATCAAAGCATAGTCAATCTTGCTTAACACAAGCATTTTGTTAAGATAAGCAATAGTGTTAATGTGCGCATGGCTTTTCCAAGCAACGTACTGTGTGAAGTTTACCCTTGTTAAAATAGATTTTTTAACCGAAGACAGTGTGCTTTCCAACGATATTTGTTGGAAAAAGTGAGCCCGAGAATATGCAGCGTCTGCACGTTTAGTACTGGTAAGTCATTAATATGCATCAGTAGATTTCCTGCATCACATATCTGCTTTCGACAAATGTGCATTTTTTTGATTTTTGTGTGGAAATTTTAGTCCCTAACGAGTTTGCCCATGCGGAGATCTCTTGTCCAATAGATTCGAGGACGTTCATTGCTTTTGTGTTATCTTTTTCTTTTATAAGACAGTATTCGACTCTTGGTACACGGCAAAAAATTTTGCTAATTTCGTTGAAAGCGATCTGGAAAAGATCCAGAAAGAAGAGATCCTTGCGGAATGTCATTTATTAGCGGGAAGGAATCAGAGACATGATTGTTAATTCTAACTTTAAACCGCCGATACGACATGAATGATTACATGTACTTGAAAAATTTGGGTTCAACATTTCATGATTTCAAGAGTCTTAAAATAAGGAAAAATTTATACATGATTTCGTTCGAAATTGCTTTGCTTGTAAAATAATCAATATGTAACAGAGCGTCGATGCACCCTCTACCCCGCTTGAAACCAACTTGTTGCTTGGTTATCAGGTTCTTGGACTCAAGAAACCAAGATAATCTAGATGCCATAATCTTTTCCAATACCTTTGAGAGGCAAGATAAAATAGAGATTGGGCGATAATCCGATGCGATGGAGACATTTTTTGACTTTGAAATTGGAACAACTGTTGCCAGTTTCCACATGTAGGTTATATGGCCAGTCATAAATACCGTATTATATAGGTCCAGTAATTTCTTTTTACTAGACTTAGACATAGCGCTGATCATTTGGTAGGAGATGCGCTCTAGACCAGGTCTCCTCCCCTTCGATTTGGAGAGACAACTTTCAAGTTCTAAGGTAGATATGCAATTTTCCAGGAAGGTGGCACATCTGTCAATACAATTTGGCACTGGGAAAGTTGCTGTCAGAGGAGTATTCGTCCAAAGTAATTAGAAATATCATGTGCTCCAGTTAAAATTCCATTGGGAGTGCAGATGGCAGAAATTTCGTTCAGGTTTGAAGTCACATTGAGGCTGTTGATTTTGCTCCAGACAAATTTCATTGATGTATTTCTGTGAATTCTTTTCGAAAAAAGTTCGAAACTAGGTGCTTTCGATTTTCCTTCCTTCGTAATTCCTTCCTGAATAGAGCGTTGGCCTTTTTGTATAATAACAAATGATTATGATCAGGACATCTCTTAAAGCGGTACCATAGATCCATTTTATTTTTCCTCAAAAACGAAAGCGGGTTGTTCCGGGAAGCATAGCTCGTTTAAAAGAGCTGTTGGATTGAGGAATAGAAATATGGACAGCCATGCGAATTGCTTTAGACATAATAGCAGCATCATAGTTGCAGTTCCCGTTTAATGGCTTTGAATTCAGAAATGACTCGGCCTATTTGGAGTAATTGATCCAATCCGCTTTATCAAGGAGCAATTTGGCCTGTTTTGCTGGAGTAACAGAGGATATTGGAAGTTTAAGATCGATTATGATTGGAAAGTGATTACTATTGCGTAGATCATCAGAAATAGACCAGGAAACCAAAGGAGGAAGTGAGGGAGAGCAACATGTTAAATCAATATGTGAAAAAGTATGAAGAGTTGAAAAGCGCGTTGGTTTTCCATCATTTAAAATGCAGAGATTGTTTTGAATGAAGACCTCTTCTAAAATAGTACCACGAGTGTTGTTCACTGTTAAGCCCCAGATGGTATTCCAGCTGTTGAAGTCGCCACTTATAATTAATGGAGGGGGGGGAAAGTACGGAGAATAAATTGTACAGTTCTGGCTTAGATTGCGAAGGTGAGATATACTGCACTGTAAATTTTATGTTTAAGGTTATTTGTATCGCTACGGCTTGTATGTTTGAGCTTAACTTTATGTGTTTGTGAGGTATACTTGATTTTATAAAAACACCAATTCCTTGTTTGGAATATAAATTTTGATCAGCATTCGTGAAAAGAATTAAAAGAGCTTCTACAGTGAGTCTCTCGAAGCGATATAAAGGTTGGATTGAAATCACTAACGAGTGCACGGAGTTCATCAAAATTATTAAGAAGTCCCTTAATGTCCCAACGTAGAATTTTGAACACTTTATTTAATTGTAGTGACATGGAAATGGAGTGGAAAGTAAGTTAAGTTGAAATGTCCGCGTCTCCGTCGAAAATGTCACGATAAGAATTTTGCGTGAATAATTTGTTCTTACCAGCAGAATAATCTGAACTTGGGTGGTTGCGTAAACTTAATGTGCAACGAGTGGGAACACGTGAATTATTTGAAATTCAATGTTGATGGAGGGATGAAAGATTGGATTCATTACAGCTTGTACTTTATTGACTAGTGTTAAGAACTGGTGATTCTGGGGAATATAGTTTATTAGATGTTGGTATTGTTGTTTTAATTTTTTCAATATATGCTGTTGTTTTGATTTTTTCAACATTATCTTTGGCGGACAATGGAACTGGTTTGGTAATGTAATTTTTGGTTGACGGTAGAACAGATTTTCCGTTGGAAGGAGTTGGAGTTAAAGGCTTATTAGGCACGTTTTGCGAGGCGACAACAGCGTAGGTATTGCTTTTGCTAATTCTTTGGCTTCCAGATGGATTAATTTCCCGGTATTTGCGTCGCGCTTCACCCATGTTACAGTAATTTACTGTTTTAATTTTTAGAATTTCCCGCATTTGTATAAAACGTGGATGGAGGACTGGTGCATCTTTTTGCCGTATGACCCAGGCGCTGGCAGTTTTTACACCTCATGGGATTTGGAATGTAGAGTTCTACTTTACATTTGTACCAAGCTACATCAACCCTTGCCGGTAGCCGCTAGCGGTTAAAAGTCAAAATAATTCTTCCTGTAGGAGGTCGGCTTTTTCGATAGTCATTTAATTTGATGAATGTCCAGACTTCAGTAACTCCTTGACTGCACATTTCGCGTACAATTTCATCTTCCGCCACATGCTTTAAGCATGTGACATAAACTACGCTTTTAACCGAGTTCAGTTTGTCATGCAGTTTAGCGGATATAGCACATAAATTATCTAATGATTTATGAGCTTTTCGGTTGCGCTTGGGTTCCCAGCGAGGACAAGTAAATTCCCATCGCGTATAGTCGATACAGAATCTATATTTGTTGTAATGCTATTGTAATAAAGTTTGATGTGGTATGAAGATGTTTAGATTATCTGTTTAGGCCCTATGCTGCTCGGCTGCAGTACGCCAACTCTATCCGTCTTTTATAATGCCAAAGTGTCTCGGCATAAGACGGTCACTAATCTTAATGGTTCAGGCAGATTGAATGCCTAGTGCTACTAGCGTGTAAAACGCTTGGTTGAGTTGCTTTATGAGAACTGATTTTCTTTATTTTCTTAGGCACTATTTATACTAAATTTTTACATTAAATTATTCTTATCTTATTCTAAACAGGATTGTAATTGCTTACTAAATTATCCTTATCACACACTAGATTATTCTTATATAAACAGAATTATCACTGTTTACATGCGAAGTGAAGTGTGACATTTTATTTTATCAAAAGGATTATGCTGAAGTGGCATAATTCTGTCACACTTCAAGTGGATGCATACGATAGTATGCAATCACACTACACCCTTACCGTTTTAGAGAGAAAATTGTTAATGTGTTGATAGACGTTAACAATTTTCTGTTATGAAAGAGGATTTTAGACGGTAATTTTTTAATTTTTTTTTTTTTTTTGATTCATTGTTTAGTGCCTAGTTTTTAATTATATTTGGTTTGTAGTTCTACATTTTTATAGTTTTGTATTTTTAGGCCTAACTAGGTTTGGTTAATAATTGTTTATTTCTTAAATTTAGTTTACATTTATTGTATTGTATCTCTTAACTAAATTTTTATGTACAGTTTTTGGTTTATCTTTAATTTGTATTGTGACATTGGGTTCTTCTATATCTATTACTTCATATGGTTCTTCATAGGGTTTATCTAATCTTTTCCTGTTGTGTTTCTTTGATAGGATTTGATCTTCTATGTTTATATCGATTGGATTAGTGTAATTTTCTTTTGATAGTTGTGTTCTTGCTGCTTTTGCTTTTTCTAAAATTCTTTTAGCCTTTTCTAAAGAATATTTTAATTTTGTTTTTATTTCATTTATGTAGTTTTCTGGGTTGTATGTAGGATTTGAATTTAATATTGTTTCGTTGGGCATGTATGGCAATTTTCCGTATATCAATTCAAAAGGTGTATATTGTGTTTCTACGTGACGGGTAGTATTATATACCAAAGTGTAGTATGGTATCCATTTATCCCAATCATTGTTTGTTGCAAAGGCTAGAAAGTATTCCTTAAGAACTCTGCGATTTCTTTCAATTGTACCTAAGGTTTCGTGGTGGTAGGGGGTTGAGAACTTTTGCTCGATATCTAGTAATAGACAAATTTCTTTTATTATTTCATTGTTGAATTCTGTTCCTCTGTCAGATTTTAATGTTTTAAATTGGCCGTATTTGAGTATTACCTCTTCTGTTAAAATTTTGGCAATTGATTGTGCGCTTTTATCTACAATAGGATATGCGATTATATATTTTGTTAGTTCGCATTGTATTGTTAATATGTATCGGAAATTATTGGAAGGTTTTATTGGTCCTACTGTATCTATACTTAGTGTTTCAAAAGATGTGGACGGTGTATCTGTTATTGTGAGAGGTTCTTTTGTATGTTTTGTTTGTTTGCTTGTTTTTGCAAATGTGGCATTGTTTTATATAATTTTTTATCATCTTGAACATATTGCGCCAGTTGTATTTTTGGCTTAATTTTTGGAATGTTTTTCTTACTCCGAAATGTCCTGAGTGTGGGCAAGTGTGGTATTCTACTATTAATTTGCACTTTTCTTCATCATCATATATTCTTTCTCTTTCTTTGTATAATAGTATATTTATGCTGTTTCTTTTAATATTGTTGAATTTTTCTTTTAATATATCTTTGGATATGTATTTAAATATATCATCATGTAGACTTAATGCATAGTCTAAGAAATTTAACTTGTTTAGTTTTGATGTCAATTTTTCCAAGAGCGCATCGAAATGGTCTGGATATTCATTGCATCTCACGCGTTTGTAGTTTAATTCGTTAACATTTTCAATTATCATATCTTTTATACCGCTTTCGAATTTGAATTCTAATTTTCTTGTGTTCTTAATATCATTTATTGATGTGCATTGCCACATATTTAGTTGTTCATTGTGTGTGTTTTCTTTTGCCGATTTGCTTATGGTTATTACTAGTGTCTTTTTTATCCGTTCTTGGTCTTCTTCTCTGGATATTGGAATCATCTCTTTTAATATATCTGAATTTATATTTATCCTTGATAAGGCGTCAGCTTTAGTGTTGCTTGAACCTTTTTTATAAATTATGTTGAAATCGTAGTCCGATAATTCTATTCTTATTCTGGTTAATTTTGAGGTAGGGTTTTTGTGGGAGAATAGTGCTACTAATGGTCTGTGATCACTTATCACTGTGAATTTTTTGCCGACTAAGTAGGGTCTGAAATGCGTTATTCCAAAGTGGATTGCGAGTAGTTCTTTTTCTATAATTGTTTTGTTTTTTTCGTGTTTGTTTAGGGATTTGCTTGCGTATGCGATGGGTAAGTCTTGACCTGTTTCTCTTTGTGATAGTACTGCTCCTAAGGCGTAATTTGATGCATCGGTTGTTAAAATGAAGGGTTTATCGAAATTTGGATATTGTAATATGGATGGGGATATTAGTTTATTTTTGAGTTCTAGGAATGTCTGATTACATTGGTTTGTCCAGTCGAAGTTTTTTCTTTTTTTCAGGAGATCGTTTAGTGGTTGTGCTATGTTAGCAAAGTCTTTTATGAATTTCCTGTAATAGTTACAAAATGCTACAAATCTTCTTACTTCGTCAGTATTTTTGGGTTGGGGGTAGGTTTTTATTGTTTCGTATTTAGCGGGATCTGGTTTTATGCCTTCGGGTGTTATTAGGTGTCCTAAATAGGTTACTTCTGGTTGTAGAAAGTTGCATTTGGATGGATTTAGTTTTAGGTTGTATTTGTCAAGTCGTTCTAGTACTTTTGTTAAATTTCTGTTGTGGTGTTCGAAACTACATCCGTGTATTATTATGTCGTCTACGTATAAAAATACTTCGGTGTCTAGTCCTGATAAAGCTATGGTTAACATTCTTTGAAAACTGTTGGACGAAATTTTTAGTCCAAATGGAAGTCTCGTGTACTGATAGTGTCCGTTTGGAGTTGAAAAGGCGGTTAAAGGTCGCGAGTTTTTGTTAAGTTTTATTTGATGAAATGAGTTTGTCATGTCCAAAGTGGAGAAAGATTTTGCTCGTCCTAGTCTATCTAAGATGTCTTCTAATCTTGTAAGGGGGAATTTGTCGTTTACCATTTTTTCGTTTAGTTTTCTGTAGTCAACTACTAGTCGCCATTTCTTTATGTCTGTCTGATTTTTTTTGGGTACTAGTAAAAGTGGTGAGTTATAGGGGCTAATTGAGGGTTCTATAATGTTTTGTTGTAGTAATTCTTTTACCTGAGTGTGTATGGTGTCAGTTTGTGTGTGGGGTAATTTATAGTTTTTTATGTATACTGGTGTATTGTCGTTTGTTTGTATGTTTTGTGTATAAAAATTATTTGCTGTGAGTGGTTCGTTTTCTAGGTGGAATACTGTTTTTAATATTTTAAAAATTTTTATGAGTTCTTGTTTTTGAGAGTTGTTGACGGTGTCTAATTTTATAGATTGTAATATTTTTTGGAGTCGTTGTTCATCATATTGAGTGTGTATATTGGTGTTTTGTATAATTTGGTAGGTATGGAGTGGTTCGGTGTTGATATGTAGGTGTTGTATTGTGACTTCTTTATCTAGTGTATTTAATATTTTAATGTGTTTTTGTCCGTTTTTTGGTATTATTGAATCGGCTAAAAAGATTCCTTTTTCTATTTCTCTATTTAGTACTAAAGCATCGCTGTCTATTTTGATATCTATGGGGACTATAATTTCGCATCTTGAGGGAAGAAATATGTTGTTTTTATTAAGTATTTCATCGTATATGGAGAGTTGAATTTGGTCGTCGTGTGTATTAACTGTGAGAGAGAAATTTTCGTAATTTATATTGCAAGCATGCTTGTGTAGGAAATCTCTTCCTATGATTCCATCGGTTTTCATCGGGAAGTTCTGGTCTACTAGTTGTATTTTATGTTGAATGATTCCGTTTCCTAGATTTATGTTCAAATGTGTGGTTCCCATTGTTTCTACACGTTCGCTGGTTATTCCTGTTAAGTTGATACTTTCTGCGTTGTTTAGTGGGTAATTTTCCAAAAGGTGTGCTTTGCAGAGGCTGATGTCTGCTCCTGTGTCTAATAGAAATGATGGTTCTGTTTTTGTTGCATTTTTAATATCTAGTAATATATAGTTTGATGGTTTTGAGAGGGAAAAGATATGGGAGTTGGTTTGTTTTGCGTATTCAGGGGATGCCTGGTTTAAGTGTTTTGTCCCGAATTCAGGGGCATCATTAAGGAATTCGGGTGAAATCCGTTTCTCTGGTCTTCAATTGCGTGTAAGCGGTGATTTTGGTTGTTGTTTCTTTGATTCCCGTTATTATTTTGATTTCGATAGTTGAAATTCCTGTTATTTCTATTAAAATTGTTGGTATTGGAATTATTATAATTATTGCTATTAAAATTGTTGTTATTATTATAATTGGTTATTATATCCTTGATTGTTTCTATTTGGATTATTATTATGGTATTGCTTTGTGTTGTTGTTAGTGTATGAGTTTCTGTTGTTGTTGTAGCGATTGTGTAAATTTTTCTTTTGGTAATTTATTTTCCTTACCTGGGAATTTGTTTGGGTCTCACTCTCGTATTGTAGCGCAATATTAATTGCTTCCGAAAAGGTTTTTGGTTGGGCCGCAAAGATAGTGGGTTTAATATAGTCATCGAGACCGTTTTTGAATATGGTTAAGGCGTACGTATCGTTGATACTAGTAATGACGGATTTTTGTTCGTTAGTGGGGTTGGGGCCTAGTTCTTTAATTTGGAGGGGCCTAGTTCTTTGTCTTTGGAACCTGTGATAGTGCCTTTCTGTGTTGTTTGGTTTAACAGTGAGTGCAGTTGTGGTATTGTTTGATTTGATTTAAATTTATTTTCAAGTGTAGTTTTTAATTGTTGTAGTGTTGTTGGGATGTTGTTTGCGAGGGCGGTTTGGACGTTTGAGGATAGTTTGCAATAAAAGGTGTACTCTATTAATTGTGGTTTGGCTTCTTCTTTTAGGGTTCTGTTTATTATTTCAACAACTTTTAAAAAGCAGTTGATATCTTTATAATTGCCGGTGAAAGTGGGTATAGATTTAGAAGCTGTTTCTAAGTTAAAATCCATTTTTGGTTGTATTATATTATCTGTTTTGCTGGGGTTTATATCTTCTAGATGATTTTTGGTTTTTTCAATTTCTAATAATTCTTTTGCAATTTGATATTTCTTCTTAAATGTTTCTATTTTATTTATTAGGTCTGGTTGCTCTGTTTTTGTATTAGTTTCTACTATGGTACGGACTCTGGTTCTATAGTTTTCTAACTCTTCTAGTTTGCTATCGATAGTTTCCTTTTTATATGTTTTGCTTCCTAGCTTCTTAAGGTTGGAAATTATCTTATCTATAAAGATGTTGATTTCATCTATTCTTTCCATTAAAAATATGTATATATATTTTTTTTTTTTTGAATTTATGTATTTAAGTTTTCAATATGTGTTTGTATTTTTTGATATTCTTACAATGTATTTAATTAATGTTCTTTATTTTAACATTTCTAAAAAAAAATTTTTTTTTTTTTTTAATTGTTCTGTTCATCTTTTAAAG
>NW_024003786.1:0-1470 GCF_014805625.2 Glossina fuscipes
AAGGGCTTTGTTCATATAACGGAATTTCACCTGTCAGACATTCTTTTTCCTCACCGACTTCAACAGTTACATCGCCAGGTATAATTTTTTTAAGTTCCCAAGGATTTTTTCTTTTGTTCCATCCATATTGTTTCGCGTAAGGATAGTGAAAAATCCTTTCAACCAAGAATACAGTTCTGCCATTTCTGATATTTGAAGGGCCCAAACAATTTGTTTTGTAAAAAAATCGATTACTTCTTGGTTTTCGAAGCAGTTAGCAATATATTTCGGGCCATTCTAATAATGTGGCTACAGCACAATTACACTACAAGAAATTCTAAATTGAAACAGTGGAAATTGATTTCATGTCGTTGAAAGCTGATGTGACAGCAGTTATTCTGGCTTTGCTCCAATCTGCTACTAAGTGCTGGCAAATTGGCCAACGCATTCGGTGCTGTTGGCAAAATGTTTTTAAAAACAGAAGGAAACGCAATATGTCATCTGAATAATGATTGCTATTAAAATTTGTCAGCTTTGGGCATTAGAATGCCGACATTTTGTGTTTCGTCCCTTGTATGAAAGATTAAACTATATATAAATATACGCTTCGATTCCAATCAATTTCTACAACGACGCTACCTGTGGCGTCAATAAATAAAGTTTTTTTGCTCATCTTGAGCAGAGATTTATTTTTAAATAAGAGATTTAGCTGGTTCTCAGAATAAAGATATATTTCCAATCGGGAGGAAATTCTTTGGATAAATGTTTTCCAATCTTTATCCTGCTGCATTTTTTTATCTCTTCAATTTGCAGAGTGTTCTTTTCTGAATTCTTTTTTCGTTAACTCCCTTTTAACACCACGTATTTGTGGATTTTTATAAATATGACGTGGATCTATAATTTCTTTTTAATTGGAAAAAAAAATATTGATTTCGACATTTGTTTCTGTAAAACATACTCAGAATTTATATTTTTTACAATTGCTGGAATTGTGGTATATGTATTTTGTATATAGCCGCAGTTGAATGAAACGTATTCCATCCAAAACTGGTGTAGTTAATGTAGCAGACGCTGTTTATCATTTTAAATTCTTCTCTTACTAAATCTTCAGCGAATTTTACAAACTGAGGATTTGTAAGAAAGTCTGCCTTATTCAAAAAATGTTCATCCATGTGATATTTTTTGAAGAGAGTTAGCGAAAAACTTCCAACTCTTTGAGGAAAACCTTTTACTACATTTGTCTTAGGTAAATCCGTAGCAAAAAGTACGTGGGTGTTAGGTACCTTTGGAGGATTAACCTTTTTTCTTACACATTCCTATTCTACTAGGTAATCTAAACTTCGATTAGTTACATTAATTTTTAATTTTATGGCACTATTGCCTGATTTCTCCAATTTGGACGATATATTTAACACTTCAGGAATATCGGATAAATCATCTACATTAAGTAACGACGCATTGTCGTTTTCCAGTGTGGAAATTAACGCTGCT
>NW_024003787.1:0-1830 GCF_014805625.2 Glossina fuscipes
TATTGATACGTTCGCGCGCGATTGATTCACCAATTCAGATTTTACAGACCATTTGGAAAGTAGGCACTCAGCTAGCGGTCTCCTAATTTTATTGGCAAATGCTGCAATTTATTGGTCATCGAAGCGACAGCACATTGTAGCTCCCTCAACTGCAGAAGCTGATGGCAAATCGGGCAAATGAGCATATAAAAGTGGAAAAGAGCTGATATCGTGCAACGTCTTTTGAAAGAATTGATTCCTGCAAACACTGATATTTCTACGTTATGGCGATAAAGCGCGATAAAGTGGATAAAATATTTTCAATTTCATACACAGAGAAAAATATCACTTTTCTCGGGAGGTGTCTCTAAAAATAAACCTTTTCAATTAAAATACGCACTAACCGAACAAAGAACAGTTACCGGATATGTTTACGAAACTCCTTAGGAAATGGAAATTTTGAAAAATAAAAAATATGCTGAATATAATAAGTGAATAACATAATAAACTATAGTGAAAATGACGAATGTATTAATTTAATATACATTCAGGCACTCCGGTCCTATTTGTAGAGAAGCACACTAATATACAAAACCTTATGCGCTGATGAGAAAGAGGAATGAAATAAAAGAAGTCTTCTTTCTTTAGTAATATATAGCAAGAGATAAACGCGTTTTTTTTTTCTTAACTCTGCTAATCATAAAATTTATAAATATTTCGACAAGTGCGAGCCAATTTTTTCAAGATAATTTAGTTGCCAGAACTTACCTTCACAATTAAAGTCAGACGAAAATAGTATAATTACTAAGGTTATCACTGCCTGTACCCAATTTAACTTTCCCATTTTAATTCTTATAATTTTAAGCCTTTTTATTGCACTTTTTATTTATCACTGAAAAGTTTTCTGAAAACTGACTCTTACTTATGCAACGCGGACCGCGTTATTTGAACCGTTTCATGTATCAAATTCTTTAGTTTTACTTCAATTTTTAAAATCGAATAATTCAATTAAACCGTGTAGAAGCGATAAAATCTAGACGAATTTCTTATGGTTTTTTTTCTTTTATGAAAAGTTTATTTGCGCCTGAAAATGATGATAAGTAACTATAAGTTCTATAGATATGTAGTATATGTGTGTGTCGAAGTGTAAGACAAGTGCGAATGCATTTTAATGATTTTGTACAATACATACAAACTCATTTCAAAACATTATTAGTTGAGGGAGCCGTTTCAATGGATGCTCTATTTAATCAGCGAATGTTTCTTCGATATACTAATAAGTATTTCCTACGAAACACTACGGAATAATATTTATTTATTTGAAAGGCCTGCACACACAAGACCTCTGCTCACTTCACTACATAGAATAATTCATCCAACCAGTTAAATTTTTATATACCCATCTACACACACACACAAAAGACACGAAAAGTAGTTTGCGACCACATAAATGCGACATTTGACAAAGCGGAGGACGCTTAAACCGTTAACGTTATGATTACTTGACCGTTTTTTCTAACACTCAATAATGAAAGATTAATGAGGAAACACTTACTACAACTAATCCAACTATTATCTGTACAGTTTACGGTGAACTAACCAAAATGAAATAATTTACTCGATATATGGCGCGTAAACGTGCATTTTCCAATTAACAATAGAAATTTAGGTTGATGGACACAGGGCGCAATCACAGGTATTCAGTTACGAAAAGTGAGAAAGAACAGTCAGGAATGGCAATCGAAAGTACATTTAGTTTAATGCACATACTATGCAATTAAATACCAATGGTAGACGGAAGGGAAATTTTATAATGCAAACGGAAACCCTACAAATTATTACAAACATATT
>NW_024003788.1:0-3845 GCF_014805625.2 Glossina fuscipes
GGCGGACGGACTTGTATTTCGTAAGGAAGCAAAATCGCTTCCTTACATCCCCCCCTCACTTCGGGCGAGGAAAAAAAAGACACGGACTGCACCGAATACTTTTCTATGTTTTGCCTCTGAGAGGTATCTCTATTACTTTTCCCCAGCGGTGGGTGTCGGCCGATGATGCTGCTGCTGTCGCTGTTGGGTTGGCCATGGCTCGTGATAATGTGCTGATCGCGGCGTTGACGTTACTGCTGCTGTAGTTGCTGCTGTCGAAGATTTACCTGCTTTCGGGGATGTGTCGTGTGGAGGCTGCACCTACTGCTGATGAGTTATCTGCTGTGGGCGATGTGAAGTTTTCGGGCTGCACATGCTGCTGATGATTTCCGTTGCTGCGGGAGTTTTGAAGTTCCGCACTGTACATGCGGCTGATGGGTTATTTGCTGTGAGTGATGTGAGGTTTTGAGGCTGCACCTGCTGCTGATGACTGCCGTTGATCTATTTCCTGTTTCCACCATGCATCCCACGGGATTACCTCACTTTTTTTTTGATGTTCGTGTATACTCGTTGATTTTTTTGTTGTTTTGTTTTTTCGATGATTTTTTTCCAGTTGGGGTTTCTCTGCTGATCCTTTTTTTTCTCTTGTTGATTCTTCTTTGTTTCTGTGTTGATTTCCTTCTGCTGGTCTTCTTTTGTTGATTTTTCTTCTGTGTTGGTTTTTCTGTTTTCTGTTGATTTTCTTCTGTGTTGATTCTCTTCGGTTGATTTCCTTTTGTTGATTCCTGTTTTCTGTTGATTTTTCTTTTGTGTTGGTTTTCCTGTTGATTTTTTTTGTTGATTTTCTTCTGTTGGTAACTTTTCCTTGTTCTTTTTTTTTTACAAAGTCCTTTTCTTTTTGTCTTCTTTTTTTTGGTTTTCTTAGTGTTCTTCTTTTTTGGCAATGTTCTTTGTATTTATTTTTGTTGTTTTTTTTTTCATGATCTTGTATTCTCGTGGATTTCCTTAGTATTTTTTTCAATATTCTTTTCTTCTGTATTTCTTTTTTTTTTCTTGGTTATTATTTTTTTCTCTGCTGTTGACTGTTTTTTTTTTTTTTTTTTTTGCTGCCTTTGTGTTCTCGTTGGTTTTCTCAGTTTTTTTTACTTTGTTCTTGTATTCTTGTGGATTTTCTTCGTTTTTTCTTCTTTTTTTTTTTTACGGGATATTTTTTCGAATTTTTTTTTCTTTGCCGCTTTTTTCGCTAGACGGCTCACCGCCCTATACCTGTGCTGCAACGGTTTGGAATTTTGTCACCCTCGTGCAGCGGTAACCATTTATCTGCTTGATTGTGCCAAATGTATGCTTGTTTCGCTGCATCGCTCGTACGCTCCATATCGGTGCTGGAGCCGTAGAAGGTGTTGGGTGACGATAAGGCTACGTCGTTAAATTGCCCTTGCTGTGGGCGATGGTGCAACCGCAGCCCTCTGTTGTTACTACTCGTCTTAGCGCTAATGTTCCTGACCTTGCCTGCTTTGGATCTGTAACCTAGATCCTTTTTATTCTTGTTTGTTTTCCTGGATGCTGTGATCGCGATTGTAGTATCTCCTCGTGTCGTAACGCTATGTAGTTCCTTGAACGCTCTCGCTGATCTCACGGTTGCGTTCACGACCCTTTCATGGGTTCCATACTTAAGCTCTGGAATAGCAGGCCTAGTTGTTGCAGCTTTGGCTGCTTTGTTCCTTGTTGTTGAGGGCATTGCTCTTGCTGCTCGGACATCTATTGTTGCTTTCTTCGTATTAGTTGGCCCGGATGCAGGCTTTTTACGCATCTTTCTGTTGCGGTCGTTGTCTTCAGGGTTGCTTTGATTTTCTACTTCGCTCTCGTGAACGCTACGATTTACTTGATCAATAGGTGGTGGCGGAGGGACAATTTCCTCATAATGCTCAGCCCCGGTTGATAGCGGCTCTACTTTCAAATCAGATGCGTCTAAACCAAACGCGTAATCTTGGTGTTGTGTTCCGAATAGTAATTCGCTTGGCAATGTGGGCATGCTGTTTTTGCTGCCTAGCTTCACGGAATGGCCGGCTACGATGAACACAGCGCCTGTTTTCGCCAGAAAGTCCGTACCGAGGGTGAGGTGGTCGACGCTTCTTTTCACCACCAATAGCTCCACGTTAAAGGACATATCGCCTATCTTCGCCTCTACCGTTATGCTTCGTTTGCTATCTTGTGATGCGCCATCTACCATTCGAATGGTGTGGCTTCTCGTCTCAGAGTTTATTATGTGGGGGATAAACCCGATGAAATCTTCGCGAATGATGCTTCTGGTAGCCCCGGTGTCCACGACGCCTGTTGTCGCTAGGCCGCCAATGGTGAGGGAGGCTACCAGGGTGCTTCCGGTCATTTCCACAGTTTTTGGCACCGCATCTGGCGGCGGTTTCCTTCGTTCTATCGATTCATACACTGTCATACCTCGTGCTTGGATATGTTGACCGGCGGTTTGTCGGCAGCAGTCCTTTGTCAGAACGCCCCGGGCGGCCACAATCCCAACAGAACAAGACACGCTGATTAAGACAATCGCGCGCAAGATGGCCTGGTTGGGCACATCGATGACAAACGTTTCTGCTGACACCGCTGGTACTTGTCATGAAGGGAGTGTTACCTCTTGGTTGGCGGGGTATACCTGCGGTTTCTCTCAAGGGTGGTACTATTGCTGGTGTGCGTATGTCTTCAAAGCGCTCTCCCAGCGCTATCATTTCATTCAGGTCTTTGCTGGAGGTATCCCCGAAGAACAGCTGATACTCTCTACGGCTGTTTCGGGCGATCCTATCGAGCTTCTGCTGAGCCGTATAATTTAGGTGGCGCATCAGGTCCTGCAGACGGAGCGCGTAATCTCTAAATTTCTCGCCGGCTAGCTGGAATGTCTGTCGCACCTGGTCATCTAACCGTTCTAGGTATCGGGTGGGCAAGAAGAATTTGAGGAATTCCTGCCTGAACTCCTGCCACCCTGCCCATACTCGTCGGTTATTCCGGTACCAGATTGCTGCTTTACCATTCAGCAGCTCCATGATGATTCGCGGCATGATGTCTATGGGCAAATCGTATACTTCGCACAATTCTTCTACGCGTGCGATGAACTCCAGGGCGCAGCTCTCGCCATCGTAACGCACCGACCATTTACAGATGCGGTCCATGGCCGCGCCACATGAGATGCGTTCTTGCGCCTGGCGCTTGGGACTTGCACCTCGCACGGTGCCTTCCGGCAATTGCAGCATTCTTGGTGTGTATTGCGCCTCCAGTTCTGTCAGCTTCGCCTTCTGCTCCGTTGGTAAGTCGGGGTTGCAATAAGGGCTGTCACTGCTTTCCGCATATTCTCGACAGTACCCTTGGTGTCTAGGTCGAGCGATCCACAGATCTCGCTCAACTCCTCCTTTCGCAGGCTGTACAACCAGGATGTTTTCACCATGCTGGCTCCTTCCTTAGCCTCTGTTTCGATAAGCTCACGGCTTGTATGCTTACTTCCTTGTTTCTGCTGATCCGAAGGTCCCTGCTCGGGCGCCACTTGTAACGAGTTTCCTTAGGCGGGGTATGACGCAGCCAATCCAGGATCCGTTGCAAGAAAATTTTTAATAAATAATCAGGCCCTTCGGGGGAGAATGGTGTTATAATCTCTTAGATTTATTCGTTCCTTTTTATGGGAGGGAAGTATGAAATGGCTGGGGCAAGGAAAAGGAACCAGCGAGGTGTCCCGACTTGTCGTGCTATTACCGGCTTGTTTTGTTTTCCTCGGTTTACTTGTACGTTTGGAACCTGCACTTCTTTTACGTTTTGAATATCGCGAGTACTGCAAGAAAGAACCGAAAACTTCGCCAGTGTCATAGCTG
>NW_024003788.1:3855-4092 GCF_014805625.2 Glossina fuscipes
TGTAACCACTTACCTCCAGGCAGCTATGACACCGAAATGAAAGAATCTGCGCGATGTGCCGCTCTTTTATAGCGGGGATCTCGCTCGCTTGTCCTATTGCCAACATGTTCTATGTGTTTACATATGCTTATGTGTATACTTAGCTTAGGTTGGCTGCAGTCGCAACCTCAGTTGCAACTCACATGATCCTACTTATGTACAACTTAACCAACTTACATCTAACTTATTGCTATGTTT
>NW_024003788.1:4102-4991 GCF_014805625.2 Glossina fuscipes
TCGATCACCGTTAGGTATGTGGGTGCTAGTGCACTGTGTTTGCATGTGTTTTGTGTGTTTTTACATGTGTGATCGTGTCTTTGTACAATGTGTGTATGCAGTTTATGCATTATCGTATGTTTTTACTATTTCTTTCCCTACCTAAGTTCAATTCTGCTTGTTTTGTTTACCCTAACAGTGCTACTCATTCTGCGCATTTTTACACATAGCGATTCTTGCTGAAGTTTGTTTTGCATGCATAGATTTTCTACCTAAGTTCTATTCTGCTTGTTTTGCTTACCCTAACGGTGCTACAGATTCTGCGCATTTTTACACATAGAGGTTTTTACTGAAGTTTGTTTTGCATGCATAGATTTTCTACCTAAGTTCCATTATGCTTGTTAAACATTTTGGGGATTTTACTTGTAATTATACTTTGCGTTTAGCCTTTGAGTACTTAACATTTTGAGATTCTACTTGGGTTCTTACCATATTGATTTCTTGCACCTGAGTTTCCCTTTTATTTGGGTTCTTGACTCCGCTATTACATTTTGAAATTTGGTTCTAAGTTTTTTCCTTTTAATTGAGTTCTTGACTCCGCTATTACATTTTGAAACTTGGATCTAAGCTTTTTGGTGTGTGTTATTATGATTCTAGCTGTACAAGGTATAGGTATGCGCTGTTGCGATTTTATCTTCACAAGGTATAAGTGTGTGATATTACGATTCTACATAGGCATATTCGCTATGCGCTTTATACCCTACGTTTGGTGCTGGAGGGGGCTGCTTATCTTCTATTGAACCCCCACGGACGTGCACGGACAGATCGGACTGGCGGGTTGCCTGCTGGTGATAAATGTCTAAGGCGGACGGACTTGTATTTCGTAAGGAAGCAAAATCGCTTCCTTACA
>NW_024003789.1:0-3192 GCF_014805625.2 Glossina fuscipes
GCATCGCTTGCAATGCACTCTGCCGATGCAAAAGTAAAACGAGTAAAAGTAGAATGACTAGAACGACATTAGAGAGACATTAGAGAGTTAACATAAGAATTTTCTAAAGTTATTTTAAGTTCTTTGATAGTTAGTTTAGATGTCGGAAAAATTTAATTCAAAAATGTATTCTTGATTTTGTAGTGAAAAATAATAAATTTTCGTGTTGACTAACAAATTTTTGGTTTGCAATTGTTATCTTTTATTTGACTTTCACTAGGCCCAAAAATTTGTTTGACAGACACCGAGGATAGGTCCTCAGATCCCTAAACCCACTTTCCTCTCGTTGAAAGAAACTAATTCATCGCATTTGTAGGAGGTACCGAAAGATAGAGTTAACTTCATTTGTTAATAATAATATTGAAAAAAATGAAAGATAATTTTAAGCAACTATTAATATTGATTCAACTTTAATAGTAGAATAAAAAGTAATATACGAAGTAAAACAAGTATGCATTAACATACGATACAAAGAAAAAAAATACAATAAAAAAAGGGGCTGCATATGATGATGGTTGTGTACTGGCGAATTGGAGATGACGTGACAGTTAGCACTTACATATACATATGTGTTCAGGTGCTAGGCTTAAGGATTTTTCCAGCCGGAAAACCTATTAAAACAACGTAAGACAGTGAAATAGGTGCATCCTCTTTAAAGTTTTGAAACGTAAAGTGGTTTGCAAAATTTTGCTGAAAAGATAAATCGCACTTCTCAGGTAGCAACGAGTGAGGATAGCTGGGTCATCAGCTAAGAAATCAGGGAAAAACGTAGAAATTTATTGCCGCATCTCTAGGTCGATCGCAAAATTTCGTCATGAAAGCTTCGCATCCTCAAAAAAGCATTGGGAAAAGCAGGGCAATTAAATATACGTCTCCTCGTTCCCACAATCGCACGACAATTTCAGCAAAACGAGATCCGTTCACGTTGTCAAGAGCAATTTTCAATGATATTGCAAATGCTATATTTTCTTGAACTGTTCGTCGACGATTATGTGGTGCCAATCTACCAAGAAAAATAGCTCGGAGAGCACCTTTGGTTATAACGGCTAATATGGCTAAAGCCATAACAATAGGCATAGACCACAAGGAGAACAAAAGTGAAGATACACACCCTGGAGCGACGAACCCAAAATAAATTTGTTTGGAAATGATGCGAGAAAAATGTATTTCGGTCAAAAGACAAGGAATTTCATAGAATTTCATTAGATTTACCAAAGAAACAGTGGAGGACGACGGAAGATATCATATGTTATGAGACTGCTTTTCTTGGAAGATTTTGTGAAAGCGTAGTCATGCATGTCATTGAATAGCCAAGTCACTCTCCCGGCCTAAATGCTGATAAGAATGTTTGGAGAGAACTAAAGCGTAATATCGCCTGTAGCAATAAAAAAAATTGTGAAAAAATATTCAAAAAGTATGGTATAATACTCTAATAGGGAGACACATAATTGAATCTGTCCTTGGATAATGGTTATACTAGTTATTGACCAGGTATTGATTTTTAAAAAAATTATTACTGTTGAGTAGTTTTGATATGCACCTATTTCACCGCAAACCTCTCTGAAGTTTTTTTTTATACTTAGCGTACCGCTAAAAATATCTTTAATACCGAAATTTTTCTACTTTATAAACATATAATAAATGTAACATATAATAGCAGGAAAATGGAAAAGAATACCCGGACCACGTACACCTATTTTCTGGCCATGTGTTTGTAATAGTTTGCTTTCTTTTGTAAATTGCCATAAAACTTCTGGTTTAACTTTACACATCGTATTGTAAATATTCTTTTAAGAATAAAATATTTGCGTAGAGTTTATGAGAAAAACATGAGATAATAAGTTATGGTCATCGTCAAACACTTAGATCGCGCACAACTTTTTCCATTCATTTCCTGAAATAACCAAATTCGGAATTGAAGGGGAATTCATGATTTGATGTGGGTAACCTTCAGTTATCTCATTACTCATCAAGTGTCCAGCTTGACATGTAGATATCGCCACTATTGGCGAACGGATATGATTTTTGGATAGCGGAAATAATCAAATTTTCATGACACTATGATAATTAGATTGATCTGATGGTCGCTTTAGTGACGCCTTTCCTAATTTTGAAAACACTGGAAAAATTTAAGTTTAGTTTTGGAGAAATCAGTCGACGAAAGTTATTTGGAGTTTTTCCCATGGAGACAAGTGGTAGAAAAGCCGCCTACTAAACACAGCCGTATAAACGCTGACACCGTTGAACGCTCGGATTGCCCGAATATGGACGTTGCTTGAAAAGAAAAATCCACCCGAACCAGTGTACAATGCTTGCCATTTACATCCGCAGTCTCCATTAGTTTTTAACAGAAGCGGAGTTGACGACTCTGCTAATCCATCTCAAAAAATACTTGTCGTTCTGCAGACGTAGTGCCGCGAGATTTTGCTGTAGAGGGAACAACAACCAAACCAAGTCCTTTTACCTATAGCAACAGTACCGCCTTCCAGAGGAGGTTGAATGGGCAAGGCGAAATCGCTTTAAAATGTGGGGTTCAGTTGATTGCTTTTGTAGTCTTCACTAATTCTTAACTGTTTGCCTTTCAGATTTTCGGTGGTTTTTAAATTTTGTGTTACCACACAAATTCCTCTTGTATTTTGATATTCTACATTCTCTTTTATTTAATTCCATTTTATCGCTTATTGCAGATATTCTAAATTTTCGCACAGTTTTTCTTGCAAATTTTAATTACGAACTTAAGAAATTTTTTTGGTTTTTTTTTATTGCAATAAGATAAACACGACTACATTTATTTTATCATTCATACTCGGTTTTAATGTATACACATAACCTTATATCTAGTCATCTTCACTCACAAATTTTAGACCATTCTTGTCCTTTATTTCCAAGCCAGTTGTCCAATAATTTTAGGCAGCTCGCGATTGACAATCCGAACAGCAAAAATTAATTTGCAAATTCCTTCAATTTTCCTTTTTCATGACTTCCAACCAAAAATGCTATTAGCAAATCGGCAAGTTTTTAGCAACTGAATTCTTCTAATTCTGAAAGTCGTTGCAGTTTTTTTCTTTGCCAACCACTTATTACGGGGTTGTGTCTGTAACAACTGTTACACTATGCAGCCACGTGCTACAACGCCACCATATTATTTTAGTT
>NW_024003790.1:0-2352 GCF_014805625.2 Glossina fuscipes
TGATGCAATCAATTTCGAATTTTATGCATGTGATGCAAAAAAAAAAGCCCACAATAAATACCTTTTTATTGTTAATTCTCGCTTATTTGACTACATTGTGCTACCAATAACTTCCAAGCTAACCTAATTCAAATTCGGTAATTAAATTAGTTGTTTTCCCTTTTAATAAACGAGATCCTGTATAGTAAGTTGAAATATAATCAACATTTTTCAAGGCAACTCGCTTACATCGTTACTATGTGTTATTTGCGAATCCTCATTCTAAGCTAATCTTGGCGTAAATGCATTAGCAGTCAAATTCAATAATCATTTCTCCGGATTGTTTTACAAGCCAACTATCGGAGAGAAACATGTGATCTGATCTGACGATTTTCAGGATAAGTTTACGCGCAGGTCCTGCGACTTCCCACATGCTTTACTTTTTTCATAGCAACGTAAAGTCACAATAGTCAAATTTGTTGAAAGATAAAGGAAAGTCTTAGCATATTTCTGTTGCGACTTTATTTCTTTATATAGATATGCGCAAACAAATTTATTATATTGGCATTGATTAACGTTTCCCGTGCATATGTAGACGGTTCTTGCGTTTCAAAGCATCAAAGGGACCTATGGAAATTCGATTGAAAAATATATGAAATTGTTTACAACTCAAAAGGATGTATGGAAATTTGATTAGTTAAGAATTTGACAAAAACTAGAAGTTTTAGATGAAGCTTTTTAATTGAATAGCCAATGCTTCCATCTGGCAGCACGGTAACTGCATGATGTCGATTATGAAGCTCATTAATGAAGCCTTTAGCTTGCCATTTTTCTTTTTGAGTGCGATTAATTTTAACGTTCCTCTCCGTCCTCTCCGACAAAGAACTTTCGTTTTATTAACAATGAAGGTTTATTAGCCAATGCAGGTTAAATTATGAACTTTTTAATCCGCCTTGGTTGCTATGTAACATTTTAATTGAAGTTTATAACCTTATTTGCTTATTGAGTCCTTTTGCCTCGGTTAAGACAAACTTTCTTAATGCCCTTGCACTGTTGACGTCTTACCTAAACTAATGATTGATGCATATTATTCGGAATCCTGATACGGAGTTTGATAGACACACCGTTCATCAGGTCTAATTTTCAAAATATATAAATTGCGCAAATCAACTGAATCTTCGCTGTAGTTGAATTCTTTATTGATGAAAATTAAATTTACTATAATAAAAATAATTAAATTTCGTTTTATTTTAAACAATCTAATTTATCGCTGTTTTGACCAAAAGCCAGCCAAGTAGAAACTTCAAAAATTTGCATTCACGCATTTAACTACTTACACGCGACGCATAACGCACGAAGACTTTTAAAGGCGTGTTTTTCGTAAATCGCTCGAAATGTGGTAAAAAAAATTATGATTACCGAGGGAGAATGTTTTAAATAAACCACTTTTTATCATTTTTCTCGTCGCCTTATGCTACACTTTTCATAAGAAGGATTATTTTGAAACAATTGGCGGCGTCAAGGTTTTAAATTGTCATCCATGGCAGAGAGCGCTCATATAATTCACAATTATCCCTCTTCCTCATATATTTACAATTCTTCCTCTTGCTCATATAATTCACAATTATTCCTCTTGCTCAAATATTTTACAATTCTTCCTCTTGCTCATATATTTTACAATTATTCCTCTTGTGTTCACAATTACTCCTCTTGCTCATATATTTTATAATTTTTCCTCTTGCTCATATAAATCACAATTGTGCTATATGGGAGAAGAAAAATGAAAGAAGAGTATTAATAAAGAGTCTGCGTCTCGGTTTATTTTCGATTTATAAATTCAGAAGCAAATGGTAGTTCAAATATTGCAATCTTAATTTTGGAGCAGATGATTTTTAATGATTTAGTTCTTTTATTTTACAAGTTAGCTTAGAATTAAACCGTCATAATTTTTAAACAACGTCCTCGCTAAATTCCGTGTTGAAAGACAAGGCACAGAGTCGCTTATAATAAATAAATGGTTAAAAGCCCAACTTATCAACTTAAATGTTATCGCCAATCAGCTATGTTAAACGCGCAACTTAACAGACCAGAGGGATTCAATTCTGTAACATAACGGACCAAAAACGCAAAAGCCGTCGGCAAAACACAAATTTTAAAATGAAAAGCCGTCGGCAAATCTTTCTTGCGTTTGTACCCAATTTCTAGTTCGGAAACTAAGGAATCGATCTTCTTCTGTTTTCGTTGAGAGAGTGATTCCAATAAAGCGCTGCTTACTCGAAAACCGAACTGTCATGTTTCATGTTGATCACCCCATATTAAAATTTACGCTATTCTTCTTAACGATTCTACCAGCAAACCCTTATTGGAAAATAC
>NW_024003791.1:0-8346 GCF_014805625.2 Glossina fuscipes
CAATCGCATTTACAATAAGTACGAAGAAGTTTTAAAACTTTAGTGAAAAATGATACACCAAGTAAACTACAATTTATACGACACATTTATGGAAAATTTTGTACGTATATGTATTTATAGCGCGTACATAACGCTCATAATTGCTCTGTTATCCTCTGCTGTAGCTTCAACACAAATTTACATGGACAGACAACAGACGGACAGACAGGCTTAGATCCATTCAGATTATGATTCTGAATCGATCGGTATAATAAAAGGTGACTATATCTTAGGCCCTTCTGCATGTTACATACGTCCGCACTAACTTAATATACCCAGCACCACGATTATAAATATAATAAGTATACCGCTTGGCGATCCGTATTATAATAAATTTTGTTGGGGGCCATTTATCAAAAGTTTCAAATTCATTTGTGAAATAAATAATTGAAAATAACATAAATTCGTTAATAAATTTAACAAATTTTATTTTCTACCTTTTTATTTCTTTGCTGTCTCTCCGTTAAGTTAGAAACAATTCGAGGCTATTTTACCGCATATATTATAAGTAATAGCCACGACAAGTTTCCTGGCTTTATCCATTCATTTGCGTAAATAGCAATTTATCGCATGGGTGAGAACTGTTTGTGTACATTTTACTTTTTTCCTTTCACTTTTTAGTTTTCGTTAATTTTTTATTATTATTCTTTTTTTACTAATGTTTTATGCGTTGTATGAAAAACCCGTCAAAGCGATCAATCCATTTTACGGAATTTTATTCACAAGTTTCTTATTCAAATACGGAGATAGGCAAACTAGTACCAGCACATACACAACTAGGGTGGACCTCCGTCGCTGTTGAAATTCCCTTATACTTGAATCGGTTCTAAACCGGTTAGGAATCGCTACATACATCAAAGTCAGTAGGGTTTCGATACAACAATCGAAATTAATCAAATGACTCAGAGAGAATGAATGTAAGAGGATTTAAAAGGTTTTTTAAAATCTTCCTTGCATTGTACCGTAGTGTACTATCAATTTCAGTTTTAAACAGTAGTTCATTTTTATACCCATCACTGAAGGATGAAGAATATATCCATTTTGTCAAAACGTTTGCATCGCCAACAAGAAAGCATCGGAGATCCCACAAAGTATATATATTCTTGATCAGCATCAAAATCTAAGCTGAGCTAGATTTCCGTTCGTCCGCCTGCCCATCCGTGTAATGTCTGTTGTAAACATCCTTCCATTAGCGAAAATGATGATATCGCCTACAAATTTGCAAATGAATTTAGAATTGATCTAAACTTTTAAAGGGACACGCCTACAACGCCCACATGCCTACACGACAAAAACTTTTGTTTCGAAAACAGAAAAAATTAGCTGGGTCTTCTTCATTTTATAGAGCATGAAGATTTTGTTCTTTCACTTCTTTTGCCTTTTCTGGGATAACAATGATGGGTATAAAAAAATCCATTCCGACCGAATTTAATTTTCTTATTGTTTTTCTTTAAATTTCTCTTTCTATAAAGTTGTAGAGTTCTATCACAACAACAAGTTTTACATCGAACCAGTTACCAGGTATGTCCAAAAATGATCTCATTTCTATTCTTTCATCGAACCTATTGATATATCTGCGATTTACTTTTCTTTGGCGATCAATTCGGAAAGTATCGTAATCCGATACTCTTACTCTACACCATTTCACTACTATTATGAGACGCTGAACAATGAATCATATTTCGGCTGCTTGCATATAACAGAAACATATGCAGCAACATTGTATGGAAATACATTGTTGGATGAGAATAGGTGAAACAGCAATCATATTACAAATGTTAAGAATAATAAGTAATATATACACGCACAAACATATAGTTAGATATAGAGGTGACAATAAAAATTTGCTTAAAAACTACAGTCCAAAAGAATAAACTGAACATTCCCGCTCTGCCAAATAGATCATCACTCTTCTTATTACTAACTAGTGACCATTATGCTCGACGTCTGTAAGAGATTTGAAATTCTTATTTCCCCCCTTTCTTGTGCTGTTATTTAATGTGAATTCAATTAGAGAAATCCTTACGCTACAATTCAAAATGTGTAATGAACAAGCTTATCACCGCTGTGTATTAACGATATGTTTTCGATTTGCTGTTCTCCACCAAGGTTATCTCATTTGTTGGAAGCGTTTACCTGCTCAAAAATCAACTCAATCATTTACTAAACAAATTTCAAAGTTTCTGAGGCTTTCTTTATTGGAAAAACGAAAAAATGTACGTATTTTCAAATGATTAAAGCCATTTATGAAGCTTAAGGTCAAAGCGATTAAAACCATTCATGCCTTTCAAGCAATAGCTACTGGTGATGCGTCTACTCAATATGAAATAAACTCAAGTTTCAAATGTGTACATGCTACTTACGTATTCACATCCGTACGCTGGCATACGCCGTGAAGCCGTATACATGTTTCGGAATAAATGTCATATACGTCAACAAGGTTTGCATAGCATGATTGCAAAAAAGGAAAAGCCAAAATGAGTAAAGGCATAGATTTTTAATATCTAGATTGTAGCGAGAATCATCGAGATGCTGTCCATTTCATCGCAATTTGTTCATGTGCGAAAACTGAGTGCTGAAGCAATATGCGAAAAAAAATATAGCCAACAAATCCTTGCATCATTGAGCAATCGGTTAAAAGTTCTAGTGACGAAACAATTAAAAACAAATAAGAAAACTATACTCGGTCGTAACCGCACCTTTTATACCCATCACCTACTAAAAAAGAGTAAGAAAACTAAATTTTCGTACTCTATAATATTGGATGGGCGGGATTTCTTCTATTTACCTAATAAAAATGGAAATTTATATGCTGTATTTGTTGTACATTATGTGCAACAGGCAAAAAACACGGAAAGCAAAGATCTTGACTTTTTTTTGCACAAACGTGTGGGCGTTGGGGGCGCGTCGTTTGATTGGCTTAGGTTATTTTCATTTTATTATGAAAATTTGTAGACAAAATCTTCATTTGTGCGAACGGAAGAATGCTTACCACATAGAGTACATAATCACATAGTTTTGCTCCTGCGCCTTATAAAGGTGTTAAAAAAGTTAAGTTTTGATGCCCTCTAATATTGGGTAGGGATCGTTACCTTCCCTCATTTCTGCACTGGCACTGCGGCGTCGCCCATTGAAGATACGTTTAAATTTTTACAGATATCTCTGCTGCAGGTCATACGTAATGAGAAGAAAACAATTTTTTATTCCTTTTGAAAAACACACACACAGTGTTCACAGTTTGCGTGGTACTGTAGGCGTGTCCCATTATTAATTTCGCTAAATTTCCAATGTTTTTGCTAAAATTGAAGTCGATAGCTTAATTTTTCCGGCCAGAAAAATGTTTATAACAGACTCGCTTCAGGACTTGATGGTTATTAAGACTATGTATGTATATATATACTTTGTTGGGTCTCTGAAATTTCTTTCTGGACATTGCAAACGTTTTGACAGCATAAATAAATCCCTCATCCTTTGGTAATCGATATAAAGATGATTTACTTGGCCTCAAGAACCTTCGATCTATATGCTGCTCGACGTAGAAGTTATGTTAGTAGGAGCAAAATTTCGAGTTGTTTCAGTTAGTCACCATAGTTAAGCTATCAAATTTTAAACTTGTCATATTTTCCTTACAAACACACTTAAAAAGCGGAAAAAGAGATTTCGAGAGAATATAAATTTCGCAAGGTTGCCGTCAATGATTAGGCGCCTACAACAAATATGCAAAACAAATTCTTCCTCGAATTAAATAACAATTTAGAGCAAATTTGATATTCATTGATGCTCATACAATTAGCGAAAATTTCGTACTACATATTTTGGAATTGATGGGCATGTCAGAGCTGTTTTAAGTCTCCCAATGCTCTTATTAGTTACTTGCAAACATTTTGGCCATATTTCACTTGAAAAAGGAATATAATGTATGTTAATCAAAATTCTTCCCATCATTTTCTACAACTTTTTTCCACTTTTCTGGCAACGAAGCCGCGTTAGAAGAATGATATTAACTCTCGCATTCGCACTTCTTCACCTTTGCGGAACAGCGTGCCTCTCAAGAATGCTGCGTTGTGTCTCGTGAGTACGAAGGGGTTCGCAGAACTGCCCATTCGAGCTGCAAGAGAGTATCCTGGACAACCCTTGCAACAAGTGGCAAAGATGGCGGTCAATTCTTGTAGTAGTCATTTTAACCGCTATTTATATTGTCTCTTTTGTGTTAATAGATCGTTCAATACGTTCAATTGGCGTCGGTAGAGACTTGTAGCAATAGTTTCATTAGGTTTTAGCAGCTCGTAGTATGCTTACACCTTTCTGCACAGCAAAACTTTATAACCATGAATATTCCACTTCAGTTTCGATGTGGATGGCTTTCCTGGATTAACGCATGGTTTTTTGCGTTGGGATTGAAAATAATAAAAATTTTTTGTACGAATAAAGGGCTATATTAGTTTTGCTAAGTGCGTGAAGTGCATTGAAATTTCGTTTGTCACCGTGTGAACGGATCGTCATGAAATGCCTCCTCCTGCGTCGCTTTTTTACGACTTTAGTTATGGCTTAAACATATTTCTAATCGAAGCCTACTCTTAAGTCACTGTAAATTAGAATTTCTTCTTACGCCAAAACAGAGTTATTAAGAACTGATAGTTCTTCCTTTTTTTTTAAATTACAACCTCATCGTTACAGGTCTTATAAATCCTAATGAAATTACCATGTCATTAATGTGGTATATTAAGTGTGTGCGGAGGCTAATAAAGACTGATGATAGAAACATCTTTACCTATAACGATCAATTCAGAACCATTCTTAATTTCCCGCCATTCTCCTGGCCATTACTCTCTTCGTCTGGCATCGAGCTATTTTGGTTAAATCTTGTACACTGAGGTCTTTAGCTCTAGGTCGAACCCCAGCTGGGATAGATTGAGTCGGACTCTTTTTGCAACTAAATCGAAAATACATCGCATTTTGAAAGGTTGTTAAATGAAAATATGTCTTCTCAACAGACGGCACGAGTAACCTTTACTTTCGTATTCAAAACTAAATTAATTTCCATTTATTTCTACTTTTGAAATACTTCTAATGTATGTTTTCTTTAATGAAAGGATGAATTGCTTTCGAAGAAACCAATTCAAATTTTCTTTTAGGTGTTTCTTTATAGGTATGATTTATAGAGAGGAAGTACTTACTGTGGTATTTCTGTACACATACATACGAATGCATTATTGTACGCATGTAAAAATAAAAATTATGCACATAATTTTTGGTTGGCATAGTATTTGTATTTATTTTGGTCAAGGATATTTCTTTTTATTAGATCAAGGATATTTATTTTATTTAAGTGTGTTGATATATATTTAGAAGTAATTTAATTTTGTTTCGTAAAAAATTAATTTAGATATTTTAAGAAACCATTCATTCTCCTATTAGTTTCTCAGTTTCCAAGTAGTGGATTTATATTTTAGCCCTGATTTGTTTTTGTATCAAGACCGAGACCAGATACGCTTGCTAAGGAATTAAATCAACACTAGGTTGGCCCGACATTCCTATTTATACACGCAATTTTATCGCTTCTTGGGATATTTCTTACTTTGAAATTTCTATCCTTTTTAAAATTCAAATTTTTTCCTGAAGCAGCTACTATTGATAGTGTTCATATCTCGACCAATTCAGGTTAAACAATACAACAATTTATTAATGTAGCTAAAGCTTCAGTGGAACTTTTTTAATTTAACCCCATTTGGCAGAATTTTCCCGGTATTTGCGTAGCGATTAAATCCTCGATATCAAATTTCGAATTAGTTGGCATAGCCATAGCTAAAATCTTTTAGATTGTGTTTATCGGGTCAATGTGTTTCAATTTTTTTTGCGTACGCTTTTACATTTAATTTTTAACCTATATATTTAACATTATTATTTTTACATAAGTAGTATTGGTATCATTACCGATTTATTCAATATCATTCGATTGGTACTTACTTGCATTCTTTCTTCGAACATTGCTATAAATCTTCGGATTAGTGGCCTAAATATATCGCAACTTTATACTGCTGTACATAATCATTGCGTTGTGCGTTGTGCCCGGTTGTACGCCACACAACGATCGTTAAAACACATAACTTGTATGCGTTGTTAGAGGAAAATTATATGGTTTGCCTTTATTTACATAAACATACAAACTTAATAAAGTGAAAAATTTGTTTAAGAAACGACGTTTGAATAGCAAAAAAGTGCTTTTTTGGGAACAGAAAAGTACTTTAATTATTCATGGTAGATGCACCCTATATAACAATATAATATTTAAATCAATTATATAAAACTTTCATAGGTTTATAAAGAAACATTTGAGTAACGAAAGGAATGGAGGGTTGAGGAAAATTGCTGCGAGTGATGGCATAAGAAGAAAGTACATCTCTCTGGTGATCCGTTTAGATTTTACTTTAAAGTGGTTGAGGTCTAAAAGCTTTCAATGGCTGGCGCTATAATGCCGGTTTGTGAAAATCAAAAAGTTTTATTTTAAGAAGCCAAAAAAAAGCAGAGTGGAATGCGAAAAAAATATAATGGAGAGTCTGCGAGATTTGGCCACCGCCGAATATAAATTTCTTACTTGTTTTTATTCACTTTTGTTTGACTTTATTATCCATTGTATCGTTGCAAAAAAACAAACGTCGAATTTTCCCATTATTTTCTCGAAGTAGATTTCGAATACCGAAAGCCATACGTAGCTCTCAGCGAAATGGTTCTCAAGGTACGCCTTCCAGACGAGAGCTATTTAGCTGAAAGATATATAGTCAATGCCCAGATTTTGTGTCCATTACGTTTAACACATGTACACGATTCAGAAATAATGCTATAAAATCACTTGCATCCGATTTGATGAGTCGTTGCAGCTAAATTTTGTCCGCATGTATAAACCGTGCAAACAGTCCTTGTTTTCTTTCCATATTCAACCTTTTTCCATACAATGGCTCAGAACACTAGACATAACTACCTACGTATAAATTTTTTCTTTTTTCTGATTCACTATTGAAACGAAATATGAACTTGAAACAGATATTAAAATTTTTACTTTTGTCGAACAAGTTGTATGGTTCTTAGGTCGCCGAAAAACATTCTGGTTCGAAGCAAGACTAAGACTCATAGACCCGATAGGTGGCGGATTTAAGAGCTTCCTGCATATCAGCCGAAATAATTGATTCGGAAAGGGCAAAGTTGGCTGAAAATAAGAAATGGCGAATGAGACTAGGCTTCCCGAAAAGAGCCGATACAGCGTAGACTACCAAGACATAAAACTGGACTGGCTAAGAAGAGACTGGGCTGGATAAGAATAATCTGACAAGATAGACAAAGGTTGAAAACTTAATTAAGATTTGGTTAGGAAGAGACTTATCTGCCAAGGAGTAGTATAGGCCAATAAGAGAAAAAAAGAGCTACTATAGGTGAGGTAATCCTGGAATGACAAAGATGAGATTAGGGTGCGAGAAAAGATACTGGACTAATTAGGGATATGTTAAGTATTTGAATTTTATACCCAAACACGCTCATATACACGCATGCACGCTCACAATTTTGTGACCAAGGTGCTATAGGAATTAAGATGGCTATAAGAGATAGCGGGTGGAGAGAAAAAGAGTTAGCCAAATGGTATTTCACTTCGACCACTTGCAGCGCACTAATTGTAATGAGACCATCCTCAGGGATTGCTTCGTGAAGGAGTATGTATGATGAAGAGTGTCCGGCATGAATAGCGAATACTGCATGCAGCCGAATCTTTCTACCTCTAACTTGCATAATAAGAAAAATAAAACACACACACGCGCGTGCTTATATACCCACAGACATAACATATCCTATTTGAAGTCTACTTTACAAGAAAGGAATTTGACGTCAGCCGTCGGCCTGATTAAAGAAAAACAAATGATGTAAAATATTATGGAAGAAATGTGCAATAATTCTGCTTATGAAATACAAGTATGTCAACGTACCAAATATATACATGTATTGCGCTGGGCGGGAAAGTATCTCAAGGCTGCCCTATTTAACGAAGTGTGAGACCTTAAGACGCTAAAACCCAGCTATGCCTCTATCCGCTGCTATGAGGCACGACTTTTTAGTTTTACCTTAATAGGGGAGGTCACCGTTTCGGCACTATCTGAGAGCCTGTGTTGGCGCTCCCCATTTCTTTGTTCCTTCAGCATGTTCACAGCAAAAACTCCTATCGCTTTTCGATTTGTTCAGCAGCCTGCTGGTCGAATAGATTTATAACCGATTATCAATTTAACATAGTGGCTTCTACCTGACGTATGTGGTCATGAGTCG
>NW_024003792.1:0-11813 GCF_014805625.2 Glossina fuscipes
GAGAAATGTTTCCGTTTGGTATTGACCAAGTTCGAGTAACGGTGATGTAGCTCTGCTGGAGTAACTCTGGATTTTCTAATAGGTAGGAACTTAACTACTGGCCGAAAATATTGAGAACCAAGAAGAATTATGAATAAGCTATCTACATCAGTTCCTAAAATGTTGAAGTTATTAGTTTTGTCAGCAAAAATTTTGCCGAAAAGTAAGGCCGGATGATTCCCAAAAGATAAAATTTCATTAGATGGAAAATTGTCTAGTAAACGAAATATTTCTTGTAGAGGCATAACATTTGCCATTGTTTTCAAGCTTAGTGTGGGTGTGTAGATTTCATGCTACCAAGAGCAAGGCGAGGGCATTTCTATTGGATTATGCATAATTGCAAAAGGTCCTTCTTTGGGATGTCCATGGGGTACTCTATTAAGCCAAGATGCAGTGTAATTATGCACAAAGATCAGAGCCCCAAGAAATCATGATTGTCAATTAACATATTCTTATAGTCAAAGAAGTCATATAAAATATTGCCGAATTTGGTAGGAATATTCAAAGAAGGAGGATAGATTTTAAGAAATCTGAAACCAAATTGCAGATTGCTTAAAGTACGCATGGGCTCAGGATACCATTTTTTAAAGGTGGAAATTAAGGCAATACGTCTGTACGAATTAAGATTAGCTGGCGAGTTATTCTTTTTTCTCAAAGTGAATATTTGGAAGTCGTACCAGGAAGAGGATATGTAGCCAATAATTAGAATATTGTTAAGTTCTGTTAGTGAGATTAATCTGTTTTCAAAATTCAAGATTCTGATGTCATTTTTACAAATACCATCTAAACCCGGAGCTGAGTTTTGTGAGAGATTAATGGCTTTATCAGACTAAGAGAGAGATACGTCACTTCAGAAAAAATTATCAGGTCAGCAAGTAAAGCCGAGGGTATTATAGGTCCAGAAGGTCTAGGATGCTTGTCACAGAACTCATTAAAGAGTTACGAGGGAAAGGAGCAAAGAGAGGACGTGATAACTCTGAAAATTCTCACAGTGTACCAAAGATCTGAGATTGACTAGTCACTATCGACATTTTCACAAAATTGTTTCCTACCTTTACGTTTTTCCAGCCTGAGAGTATAAATATATTCTTCTCTAATATCAGCCGAAAATTTGATATTTATTCTAGACGGTGATCTTTCGCATTTATTTATAGCGGGCGTGGATTTGATGGTGATTCAATTGCACCAAGGATTAAGAGGGTAGAAGTTTTTAGAAGACTTTCGGCTCAGAGCATCAGCGAAAGACTTTGAGAATCCATCAAAGAAACAACCCGAAGAGTCATTGGTTTGGATGGTATTTGAGATGGTACGGATAGTATTGTTAAGTAAAGAAGGTTTGATATACTTTGCAACATGACTATCTGAGTGACAGCGGGTAATATGATGCAACTTCGGCTAGACAGTGAGAACAGTCTAAGGTGTAGATAGCGGCCCTCTAGGTACTCAGAGAACTTAAATTAGGTGTTCAGATCGAAAGATGTACGCAAGAAGAGACGAAACCGAAATGAGTAGGATCATCATTATTTAATAAGACTAAATTGCTGCTTTCAAGAAAATCTTGAATTTATCTGGCCCTTGAATTGGAAAAGCGACTACCCCAACAAACATTGTGAGCATTAAAATCACCACATTAATTCAGATATGTCAGATCTGAAAGAATATAACCTATTAATTGCAAAATCGCAAGCAACAGTTTGGAAACTCTGCGTGCGTGTCGCGTTTTAATTCTGTGCAAGAAACATTTCAATTTCTTAGTGTATTTCTTAGCTTTTTGGCTTTACTCGTGTTTAAATTATAACAGTATTTGAAAAAATAAAGTGTGAGTTTAACTTACATGAATTATATTAATCTTTTATGTGAAAAATTCGTTCGGTTTTGTGCAATCAACAAATAGAACTCTCGGTAAAAGTCCATCTTTTTTTCTGCTAACATTTGTTTACAGTTTCGTTTGCTTTCGCTCTGTATTTACAGTGGGAACGAAAGTGATAAGTTTGCTTTAATTTGCTGAAAATTTATGCCGTGGAATCTTTTAGACTTTTTGTTTCTTTTTTTTTCTGGACAAGCTTCTTTGGATGTTTTCACTGGATATGGATTGCTTATTTATATCATTTCGTGCGAAAACAGGCTCTGAATCTAAATGATTCATCTCGTTGGGCTGTGTGATCGTTTTGGCCAGGCAAAGTGTGCTGGTATTATTGGCCGTGCTGCTGATGCAATCCTTGATACCTCAAAAGGCTTACGATGGTCATGTCCTGACTGTAGAAAGCGGGACATAGACTTCTACAAACTCTTCACAGAAACGAGAAATTGTTTTTCAGATTTGAGCAAAAAACTCGGCTCCTAGTGGGAGAAATTTGAAATAATTAAGACTAGGCTAGATGAACGTCCTTATATTGCGCATTCGCCTTCTTCCCCAGCTAGCAAAGTTACAACTCATAGCGTAGCGTTTGGTCCGTCATCTCTGAGTTCTCCTAAAATCGATTCGTTGCTGCAAGTTAGCGATTCCTAAAAGTCTACCAAGAACGGTGGCGTTTCTGCTATTGTTGAGTCCGTCGGTAACAAAAAATTACAAATAAGGCGGGAAGTCCTTCTAAGTTGAGCTATGATGAAGTTGCAAGGGTATCTCTTCCCATTGGGGTCACTAAATCTACTCAGGCGTCATCGCCTAAAACTTATAATGAGAATGGTAAATCGTCCTCTCCCCCTGGCTGTTCGTGTGTGAACACTTGTCGCCAAACTGGGCACGTCGCACAAGCTGCTTATGCAAGTGTGGTTACCCCTTCTATATTCTCTTCAACTCACAATTTCCCATCCTTGAACCCTTCAATTCCTTGTACAGATGACATTTTCTTGAAGGAAGTTCCTCCAACAAAGGCAATATTTGTGCCAAGACTGGCACCTGATACATCTGAGGAAAACATAAAAAATTGTCTAGCGGGGAAAGCCCCGTCGGTCAGTTTAAAGCATGTTAGCATTGCCAAATTACCTTCTTCTCAACCTAGAGCAATCTTGTCTTATAAAATTATAGTTACGACTGAAAGCATGGATATTTCGTGGCCATTGTGGCAGGTTGGATCTTTAATTACGGAATTCATCCCACGTGATCGACTCCGTAAAATTAATGCAGTAGCCTTTTCCCCTTCAAAAAACTATATATTTGTTCAGGCTCAGTATCTCTCATTTATCACATGTTAGGGGCCTAAATTCAAAAATTCGTTGTACTTTCCCAAATTCGGTGAACACAGAGTTTTCTTGTTTGGCCTTCACTGTCACTTCGTTAAAGTCTGATCTACATCCGTCGGAACTTTTCGATAGTTCGTTTCAAGTTTTCAGAAATGATCGATTATATTGCTATATTGTGGTATTTTAATTGCCATATTTGAGGCAGTCCCCTCCTATTCTACTGAATTTCGCAATACTCCCGACTTTGAATTTATCGCCATCCGAGCGAAATTTCCTAATAAACACTTATATGTGGCCTGCCTCTATATTCCCCCAAATTCGGATATCTCTGTATATAAGAAACAGGCCGCCCTTATTTGCGAAGTGGCCAAGCAATCTAAACCTACCAATATAGTCATTGCGTTGGGTGACTTCAATTTTCCTCAAGTCATTTGGTGTTACAGTAATGGTCCTGGCTGTTTGATTCCTACTTCAACTTCTGATAGAGCTGTTGTGTTCTTTAATGAATTATTCGATCATAATTTAGTTCGATACAATGGTACCCCTAATTGCAATGGTAGATTGCTTGATCTTTGCTTTTCCTGAGATTAGTGTTAATCGTTGTCTTCCGTTTAGTTTACCTGAGGATCCTTATCATCGAGCATTTGGTATTTCCTTTCATTACAAGCATGATGGTTCGTTGAATTTCTACAACGTTTCAAATTCAAGTTTTTCATATAAATTTTATGATGTCCGCAAAATCAATATTTCAATGCTTAAATCTTATCTTTCACATATTATGCTTGATTTGTCAGTTGGAAGTATTGGTCCCTTACTGTCGCCGTTCTACAATATTTTAAATCCAGCTATTCCTGCATCCGTTCCGATCAAGCAGTCCCGTTCTCAAAACAGGTGTCCCCCTGGTTTAAGAAGGCAACTAAATATTACAAGAATAGGAAAAACAAGTTTTCAAAAAAATTTTCGAAAGGTGGTTCTTCTTTCGACTATTTCGGTTACTCAGTGGCAAGACATAGATTTAATTCTTTCAACCACCAATATTATTGCAGATACCTTTAGTTTGTTAAATCCTCCTTGTTTGCAAATCCTAAATACTTTTTTAATTACGTTTACTCCAAAAGAAAAATCCCCGTAAATCCCTCGCATGTGTCTTTTAATGGCTCCGAGTCCTCGGATGATTTTGAAATCTCAAATTTCTTTGCGAAATACTTCCGACAGCACTTTTCAACTGCCAATTTTGATTTATCAGCAAACTATCCATATCCGATTTCTAATTTGATTTCAATCCCTAACTTTGTTATATCTGAAAACGACGTTTTTGTAGATTTGAGCTCTCTAAAATATAATTGTTCGCCTGCACCTGGTGGAATCCCCTCATGTGTACTTATATCTTATGCTGGCGAGCTATGTGGTCTTTTCCCTTTGTGTTGGAAGACTTGTTTGCTTATTCCTATCCACAAAAGTGGTAGTAGGCTACAGAGGCATTGCCAAGTTGAGTGTCTTGCCTAAACTGTTCGAGCGAATTGTAGCTCAGCATATAGCCTTTTCCATGAAATCGTACATTTCCACTTCCCAACATGGTTTTCGAAAGGGAAGATCTACGGTCACCAATCTGGTAGAGTTTACTTCACATGTTTTCAAGGCTTTTTCTAGTGGCTCTCGAACGTATGTAATATACACTGATTTAAGCAAAGTGTTTGATTTGGTTAACCATAACTTACTTATCTTTAATCTCCAAGCCTCTGGCTTCCCTTTCTACGTATTGAAATGGTTAAGCTATTATCTGCAAAATAGATCATTCAGGGTTTTGTTTAACTTCATTACCACGGATGAATTCCCCATGACGTCGAGCGTACCTCAAAGGAGCCACTTAGGACCCATGTTATTTAATTTATACATTATTGATTTACACTCGGTGATTAATTCTAGACTGATCTTAATGTATGCTGACGATGTGAAATTGTTTTCTTCGTTTTCCGTAGAATCACTATCACATCAGCTTCAAAGTGACTTGAATAATTTGGTTGCATGGTGCTCTTTGAATCTTCTGAAACTATATCTAAATAAATATAAGAAGCTTTCTTTCTCAAGAACAAAGTCATTCATTACTCAGTATTACACCGATTGGCACAATTTGGAGGATGTCGATTTGTTTGCAGATTTAGGCGTTCTATTTGACCATAGCTTACGTTTCAACTTGTATATTGAGCTCTCCAAAGAGCTTGCTAATTCGTACATTTCGTACGGAAAGTCTTTACTTGTGTTTGATTAGACCTATACTCGAGTATGCCTTTGTTGTGTGATCTGCTTCATATTGCAGTTTATCTTGATTAAACTTAGTCAATGTAGATACAATTATTAGCTGTTTAATTCGCTGAGAGTTGTTTGTAGAAACCTAAATGATGTCTATCACTTATTCTCATTATCGGACTCTTTAAAGCCTACTAAAGCAATTTTGCTTAATATGTGCGATTTACCTATGTAGTACTTAAACTAACATTTCACTCTTAATATCTCATATTTTATTTAAAATAATATTGTGTTGTTAAAGTATTGCTTGCCTATTTTATGCGTGTTTACAATGGGTTAAGGATTTACTTGCTACTTGGATCTATTCTTGTTGCGGGTGTTCTTCTGTGCTACCTTTGTACATGCTTTTTTTATTTATTTATTTTTTTTTCTCTTCCTTTTGTATTTATTTATGTATGAATTATTATTTTTAACTTTTTAATTTATTTTTAAACTTACTTTGTTAGTATTAGCCTTTTTTTTTCCTCCTTTTTATTGCATGCTAGCTTTAAAACAATTAGTATAAGATTTTCTATTAAGATGCACTGAATTCGACCGTAATTTTCTTTAGTTGAATTTCATGTATAAATGGATAAAATAAAATAAAAAAAAATAAAACAACTACAATTAGGTGGAATGTAACAACTAATGATCAAGAGGTCCCGGAAGCAAGTGCAGCCGCAAACTTCGACACGTACACAATTTGCAAAATCAGAAGTGTAAGAGAATGACAGCTTGCTACATGTAACGATCGCCACACCATCCCGATGAGAGGAGTTCGAGATACGATCAAATCTAACTACGTTGTAATTTTTAATAAAAAAAGAATTATGAGATTTAAGAAAAGTTTCAAAAAGAGAGGTCACGGATATGTCATTATAATGAAGGTATTGCTCAAGCTTTATTTTGTCGCGGATACCAGTGCAATGAAGTTGAGTTCCCCGAAAAAGTTGGTTTAGAATACTCACGTGCAAGTCCCCAGATAAACGTTTGGCGGAGTTAATGGTAGAACTTGGTTTGGAGGACGGCTTGATATTATGTAATTTTCGATTTCGATCTAAGTTTTCAAGTAAGTTAGAGGAAGTGTTAGAATCAGTGATCATTTCGTGATTCGAAGGAATATTGTCTTTGGTTGGAACTGAGACAATAGGCTTAGTGTTTGGTCACTTGATTGAGCTGAAAAGCTATTATTTGCGTGAGCGTGCGCATTTCGAGACAAGGTGTACATTTGCGGCTTCCAACAATCTGCAGCATCTTTTTTGGTCCATGGCTTTCGCTACAGGAACTGCATTTGGCGTGAACACACTTTATCCGTGTGGTTGAAACGCCAACATTTGCGGCACTGTAATGTCGACTCGACGTTTGGTTTAACCGGGACATAGGGCAGTTCTTATTTTACGCTGCGCTTGACCAATTTAACCGATTTCCAATACCAGCCTGAAAGAGCTTCCAATGTTGAACCCGATATCCTTATTTTTGCGTCCAGGGGAAATTTCGCCTTAAATCGATCTGGAATTTGACGATAATTTGACGGTATGAAACTTTGTGAGTCTATGAAATTTCTTTTTAAGGGATTCAAAGTTTCAACTAAATGAATATACTCTTAAGTGAATTAAATTTTCATCGTTTGAGCGTTGATGATACTTTCGTAATACATTTAAATATTTGATCATTGCTTCTTATTGCTATCTACAAACCCTCGTATCTTTTCTTACACACAATAGTTCTGTACGCAATATTTTTTGTTTTTTGTTTTCTTCATATACTTGAATTTCATCCTCACTGCATGATCACTGATTTTGGCAATTGATAAATGATTTGCTGATGTATTCTATTTAGTAAACGAGCGTCTCATGGCATTTTATAATAGCATTTGCAAGCAAACAAGTTTTGTTATGGGGCAGAAGCAAAATTGCGTTCATTTCGAAATGCTGTTGCAAACTTCATTGTTCATAAAATTTTTGGAGCACATCTTCTGCAACGAGTCTTTATTCATTTTGCTATCAGCACACATCTGCACGTAGTTGCGTTTTAGTTGTGTGCAATCTAGCTTTTGTATAAGATTAAATTTCTTTTTAAGGATAAGTCTCTCACATTATTATGTAAGGAATCGAATCGTGTAGTATAGGTCAGATATTAAAAAAAATTTCTTTTAAAAATTTTCATTTAAGCTGCTTATGAATGCGACTCAAGTTTATTTTTTTTTTTTTGTCGATATGTAGCTGACATTCTAAACTTCAGCTACAGTCAGCCAAGTTCTGGATGGGTCGCAGTCAATCTATAACAAATTTTAGAGAGGCAAGTAATATGTAGCCCTTCTGGGCTTAGCGCCACTACGACTTACTTTTATTTAGCAGTAAATATTTTCGCTATAAACTTTTTTCAAGAAGTCATCTTGGCGTGCTTCGAACTTCTTCATTAGTAACGAGGAGGACATGATTAAATCTTAACACTTTGGGTAGTGTTATCTCACGATGGAATTTGTTTTGGAAAAATCATTACATAAAAATTAAGGCGATGAATTCAGTGTACAAATTTTGTCAAAATACCCAGAAACTTCGCACTTGTACTTTGACCACATGATTTTATAGACACACATCAGTCAGGCGAGCGCACAAATGTGCTCAAATCGATTCAAAAAATAATTCTGGATCGATCCATTTACGAAATTCTGAGTTTTTCCTAAGTCCTCCTACGAAAATCAAAATTGTGAGGGGTAATAATAATAAAAAAAAACAGAATAGTAATATTTTAGATATTTTGCAGATTTCAAAATTTAACAATAAATTAAATGTTGGCAAAAGATTCAATAAGTCTGCTTTGTGTTAACAAGTTTTCCCATTAAATTCAGGAATTGAAAGGTTTTTTCTTTTCGTTTTTATCACACATGGTCAACGCCTTTCAAGTTCAATCACATATCTCTCAAGGCACAACAGAATTACGTTAACCTTGGCATCATTGCAGCAAGCTGATTCCTTGGACGAAGGAAAAATTGGCGACCGGCGAACAAGCTGCAATTGCTGTAGTGTGATTGTAACCGAACACAATTTTTTCCATACTCATTTATGCAAAGAGTTCGTAGCAGGCTGCGAAACAGCATTTAAAGAAAACCAGCCTCCTACTTCCAGTACGAATGACGGACTGACCACAAGCAACGGCGGTAAGCGTAAAGCAGTGTTTGAAGCTAGCACCAAGAAGAAAGTTCCTGCCAGTGAGGTGTATTGCGAGCCCTGCCAAGTTTTTATGATGCAGACAAAGTACAAAAGCCTTTTGGGGACCAACAAGCACAAAGAGATGGCAGCTGTGCTCTTAAAAGAAAATGTGTTCATCACATCTCCGCCGACATCGGAAAATATGATTCAATATAAAATCGTCAGCAACTCGAGGGATGAGATTGTAATAAACAAATTTTTAGATGATATCCGCACATTTATACACGAGCAAATTCAAACCAAATTAGATAAATTTGGCTCTGTAAAGTTCAATTTGAGGCTTTTTGGAGATTACGTGAAGGGCTTCAAAACAGAAATGGCGATAACACTAAAACACTTTCCAACGAAATTCGTTGCTGCAAGAGAAAACAATGAAGTTAACGATAAGATTGACGATCTTTTATTGAGCTTAAAAGAGCAGCTGAAGAATACCAGGAACGAGATAGCGGTTGGGCGATAGCAGAAGTTATATTCTGTGAATTAACCATTTGCAAGTTGGAGTCCATTCCTGTGGGTTTACATGTACCATTGCCAATTATTATATTCACTAAAAAGGCTACAATTAATGTGAAAAATGCTGCTAAATGGTGCATATTAGCGGCTATCGCTTACAAGTTCGACAAACCGTTGGGAGACGAATTACGCAAATTATTATAAAATCGGAAGTATTCGCGAGATAGTCATTAAATTTCGAAACATTCGGATTGACTTTTCTGGATTGAAATTTCCTATAACCAACTACGACTTCAATCGGTTTGAGCAGAATAACAAAGACTTCAGCATAAATACATATGAATTGGTACGTTCCAAGGATACATGCAAAGTGGTTGGTCCGGCAAGGGCCACAAAGGAATCAAAAAGTTTGCATATCAAGTTGCTAACTGTTTATAACAAAACGACTAAGCAATGTCATTATTGTGTTATTACCAACATGCAGAGATTGGTAAAAACTCAATACACGCGAAGGCATACATCAGGACAGTTTTGTGATTTGTGTCAAACGTTTTACACCATGACTGGAACCCGCCATAAGGAAGGTTGCACCAAAGTGAAAAGTGTATTTCCATCAGCGGGAACAGTATCCAAATTCAAAAATATGGAGAAGATGTTGTCGCCGCCAATAATCATATATGCTGATATAGAGACTGTGCTGGAGCTCATAGAAGTTCTTAACAGGAGCAAGGGGACGAGGACAATTCAACAGCATGAAGCAGCAGTCTCTTGTTTTGTTAAACATGTGTATAACGAAGAGTGTGATGAACAGTATACCTTTGTCGTTGAGTATATAACAAATGTTTTTGTTTTTGATTTGAGTAACTAATTGAATCTGGGTATTCATATCTTATTTTTATTAGGAGAAACCTGCATAGCTGAATTTCTTGGTCATATGCAGCGGAAAATGGACGATCTGTATCAGTTGTACTGGACGAATTCCGCAAGCCCTAAAGAACTATTGCAAAATGAGCAACCAACAGAGATGGAAAACACTGAATGCTACGCCTGTGAAGAAATAATTTTAGGATATAAAGATAAGTACTATAGTTATTTTACAGGGGAATTTGTTTGGTTCATTCATAGGGAATGTAGGAAATCTTTTCAATTTAAGCTACCCTACTTTCTTGTTATCTTTCATAATTTAAGTAGGTATGATATCCATCTCTTTATCTTATTTACGCAGTTAGGGTCTAATTTGTCGGTTATACCTTGTAACAAAGAATTATATATATCAATTACGAAGAGAGTAATGGAAGGGAATAACATAAAATATTTAATGAATTTTGTAGATTCTAAACCTCTAGTTTAGAGAATTTGGCCAAATATTTGCAACCCAGTCAATTTAAAGTGTTAAAGTAAGCATTTAAGAATCCGGAAAAATTTGCGTTGATGAGTCGTAAGGGTGTCTTTGCGTGCGATTATGTAAGAAGTTTGATGATCCAATTTTACCAAGCAGAGAGTGCTTCTATAATTATTTGTCCGATCGAGAATGTAGTGAGGCTGACTACAATTTCGCGCGGACGGTGTGGGACGCATTCAAATGTCAGACCTTTAAAGGTTATATTGTTCTATATCTCGAAATCGATGTATTAATACTAACCGACGTTTTCGAGAATTTCAGGATCTAATGTTAGGAATATGTAAACTAGATCCTTGCAATTATGTTACAGCACCATCTCTTTCTTAGGATGCCATGCTGAAATATACTAAAGTTGAAATGGAACTAATTGTGGATCCTGAAATTCATACGTTTTTAAAAACTAGTATTCGAGGTGGTATTACTCAATGCACCCAAAGGTTATCCGAGTCATATAATAAGTTTAATGAAAATTATGACGAAAGCAAATCTGAAAATTATTTGGTTTATATGGATGCAAACAATTTGTATGGATAGGCCATGTCTCAAAAACTTCCATATGAAAATTTCCAATTTTTAAGCGAAAGTGAGGTAAAAGATTTTGATATTTGCTTCATTGATATCGATGGAAGTAGTGCTTACATTTTGGAAGTTGACCTAAATTATCCGTCTGATATTCATGATCAACATGATTGCCTACCTTTCTGTGCAGACAATAAAATTCCTCCTACTGGCAAGTATAAAGAACTCATAGCAGATTTAACTCATAAAATGAATTATAAGATTCATTTAAAAAATCTGTTCCTCTGCCTGCAACATGGGTTGCAATTAAAATGCATTCAGAGAATACTAAAATTTACTCAAAGAGCTTGGTTAGAGCCCTACATTAGTTTAAACACCAATAGAAGAAAAGTTGCCAACAATGAATTTGAGAAGAACTTCTACAAGCTAATGGATAATGCTGTGTATGGGAAAACCATGGAAAATGTTGAAAATCGTCGGGACGTTCGCTTAGTAAATAGTTATGAAAACAGAAGAAATTCTGAAGGATATAGAGCGCTCGTAGCCAAACCTAACTACAAGGCATCGAAATATTCGATAATGGGTTATATGGAGTTGAGCTAAATAAATTGAAAATTATTCACGATAAACCGATATATGTGGGGGTAACTGTGTTAGAACTCTCTAAGTGGTTGACGTATGACTTTTATTATAACTTTTTACTTAAGCAGAGTGAAACA
>NW_024003793.1:0-2482 GCF_014805625.2 Glossina fuscipes
AAAAGCATGAAAGCTTTGTAGAGAAGGAACTCATTTCGGCCCAAGAACGAGTGAAAAATATACATAAGATTGCATAAACATTAAAATCTATAATTATACACTTTTAATAAGATTTTAGCTAAGATAAACCAAGTTGTGGAATTTGTTGTTCGTCTCGTAATATTCAAAGGATCTTTATACCTGCATCTACTTCATTCGCTCTTTCGTTACCTACTGTTGCGAGCCTCGTGATGGTATTTTGCTTTATTTATTTAGAAGATATATTAACACTTAATGCACCCACATTCCACACCACAAATTTACTAATACTACTTATTTTAGCCTTTAAATAATTTAATGATATTGAAATGTAATAATTTTCATTAAATTTTCATTCGTTAGCTTAATCAATGAATTTCGTTTCAGAGAGGTTAAAAAAGAAAGTAAATATTTATTTAATGTGCTTTGAACTTTAAATTTAAAACTTATATCGACATACCAATATTACGCGTTATCGTCTAAATATTAAAAAAACAGTTGTATTTATTTCTTAGTATTTAGCTTCTAAATCTGAAATGACAGCGGCTAGTTTTACACAAAACTTACTCGTGTCAAATTTGGATCCAGTAGGTGTATATTTTGAATATGACATATACACCTCATACATATTCATATCAAAAGGGTCTAACTTTTATAATCTTATAATGACAGTTTGTCCATAATAGTAATTTGATAAAAAAATTAACTTGACCAAGTTTGAACAATATCGATGTTTTTTTTGTAGCCGTTAGCAGAGGCGTCTAACATTATTTCTTTACTGTGAAGTTCATGCAGTTGAATTGGCTTGAGGGATGTGCTGTATGCCAAACTTTATTTTTAAAGTTCAGTTTTTGCAATTGTGATGGTTACGTATCTACGCCCAGAAATATATTAATTTCATTTTAAACTTAATATTATTTTTATGTACTTCATATTAAAATGAATTTAATTGCACACCAAACCTTTTTTTTACTTATAACTATGATATCGAAGTAATTAAATATCAATCGCCTTATACAAAATCTGTGAGTAAATTTATAAAAAAAATTTCTGTTCCCTTTTCTCCTGTTTCATTATTACACCCATCAACGAAGGATGGAGGGTGTATTCATTTTATCAAACCATTTGTAACGTCTAGAAGGAAGCATCACGGACCCCACAATGTATATATTTTCTTGATCAGCATTAAATTCTGAATCGATTTAAGCACGTCCGTCTGTGTAACGTCTGTTTTAAACATTCTCCTGGCCGCAAAAATGAAGCTATCAGCTTCAAATTTGGCAGACACAGTGGAAGTTCTTGCATACAGGTTGATATTCAAAATAGGCCAAAATGGTCAAAGAATACGCCCATGCCATCACGTAAACTGAGAACATCTCTGTTTTTCGAAAGGATGGGTTTTTGCTAACTACTCATAAATAATAGCAAATTAATGTACAAAAATCTGAACGCATATTCTATGGGCGTTGCGCTAGCATTCGTGCACAAAAATGGAAAAAATTGACCACGCCTACCCAATGTTATAGTGTATTAAACTTTAATTATTTTTTCAATAACTCTATAACGTGCAGAAACAAGCTTCGAAAAGCCCGTAAAGTATACAAATTCTTGGCCAGTTTCAAATTTGGAATACACCTAAACATGTCTTCCTGCTCGTCTGCCTGTTCGTTAGCGAAAATGAAGATATTGCTTAAAAATTTGCAGACGAATTTGGTATTGACCTAAACTTTTGAAAGGACATTCCTGCTGCACTTATACGTTCATTTGACAAATTGTTTTGTTTAGAAAATAGAAGAAATCAGCTGCCTCCACTCCATATTATAGAACATGAATATTTCGTTCTTTTACTTGTTTTATCTTTTTCAGGATAACGGCGATGGGTATAAGAGATTCGGTCCCGACAGAATTTCACTTTCTTACTTGTTTTTATATAATTCAAAATAATAAAAAATAATTTAGAATATAAAAAAATAATAATAAAAAATGCGTCATGAGCAGAAGATAGTTTAATGGAGTTCATCTGTAAAGTGGGTGAAAAACGACACAATCGGCTCAAGTTATAGCGTATACGATTATTACACGAATACGTATATACGCAATAAGTGCAGTATTTTAGTTATAAACGCGATGCGATGACACAATATTGCTTTACCTTTCTGCTATGCATTAGCATTGATATAAATATTAACTGTAACCCTTTGCGGGGACAGTTTTCAAAAGCTTAATAACGAGTTAAAGTGTGAAAACACTTATATGTGGCTACCACAAAATTTAAATTGACTTGATTTTCTTTTGGTAAACTTAATGTGAGTTCAAAGAACTTGTTGCGCACGACGCATTACCATAACCAAACAACAAAAATTAAATCTTGACTCTACAGAGACTCATTTTTCATGATAATCCTTTTACGAAATGAACAACAAACGATATACCTTTCTAATCCAATCTTAATAGGCTAATTTCC
>NW_024003794.1:0-2122 GCF_014805625.2 Glossina fuscipes
ATACCTTGTAAAGATAAAATCATAAAACACACACTAAGTATACCTATCCCTTATACAGACAAAATCATGATATCACACACTAATACACCGATACCTTGTAAAGATTAATTATGCCTATACCTGGTAACGAGAAAAATGTCTAAACACATATTGCACAGGCCCACGTGAGTTAATTCATAGAAACACACAACACATGTGTGTAAAGAGAAAAGTACAAGCACATAGTGAGTAAGCCTCCGTAAAACCACAGAAGCACACCACAGCACAGATTAAGAACCCCAGTGTACCAAAAAGCTTAGATCCAAATTTCAAAATGTAATAGCGGAGTCAAGAACTGAATTAAAAGAAAAAAAACTTAGATCCAAATTTCAAAATGTAATAGCGGAGTCAAGAACTCAATTAAAAGAAAAAAAGTTTAGATCCAAACTTCAAAATGTAATAGCGGAGTCAAGAACCCAAAGAAAAGAAAAACTTAGATGCAAGAAATCAATATGGTAAGAACCCAAGTAGAATCTCAAAATGTTTAAGTACTCAAATGCTAAATAAAAACTCAAAGTATAAATACAAGTAAAATCCCAAAATGTTTAACAAGCAGAATTGAACTTAGGTAGAAAAACCATGCATGCGAAACAACTTCAGCAAGAATTTCTATGTGTAAAAATGCGCAGAATATGTAACACCGTTAGGGTAAACAAAACAAGCAGAATGGAACTTAGGTAGAAAATCTATGCATACAAAACAAACTTCAGCAAAAATCTCTATGTGTAAAAATGCGCAGAATGTGTAGCACCGTTAGGGTAAACAAAACAAGCAGAATGGAGCGTAGGTAGAAAATCTATGCATGCAAAACAAACTTCAACAAAAATCTCTATGTGTAAAAATGCGCAGAATGTGTAGCACCGTTAGGGTAAACAAAACAAGCAGAATTGAACTTAGGTAGATAAAAATAATAAGAACATACGATAATGCATAAACTGCTTACACAAAATGTACAAAGCCACGATCACACACAAAGCACATGCGGGAAATTGCGCATAGGCTGGGTGATCTGTAGGATCAGAGAGCGCACACCTTTGTTGAGATGTTTCCGATGCCTGGAGTTTGGGCACATAGCAAAGCAATGTGCAGCTCCATCTGACCGGTCAAAGGCTTGTCGGAGGTGTGGAGAGGATGGCCATATTGCAAAAAACTGCACTAAGGACCCTTCCTGTATGTTCTGCAGAAAGACGCCGAATCTAGATGCTAAGCACGCGGCGGGAAGCGGGAAATGCCCGCTGTTCAAGCAGGCACTGGTCGGTAAAGCGCGGAAATGAGAATAATGCAGATTAATCTCAATCACGGCGAAGCAGCTCATAACCTACTTCGGCAAACGGTCGTTGAGAAAGAGTTGGACCTGGTACTACTGAGTGAACCATATCGCAGGGCAAGTCAAGGCACTTGGGTAACTGACGCGTCCAAAAAAGCAGCAATTTGGGCGCCTGGTCCTATAGCACTCTTGGATGGGGACTGCCAGCACAGCGGTTTCGTCAGGGCGACAGCTAAATATATATGCTGCTATAGTTGCTACGCTCCTCCAAGCTGGACACAAAGCGAATTTCAAAGCATGCTAGATGAACTCGTCGCAGATGCCCGGGAGAAGCCTTCCGTATTAATTGCGGGGGATTTCAATGCTTGGGCCTTCGAGTGGGGCAGTAAGGCATGCAATGCGAGAGGACGCAGCTTGCTGGAGGCTTTTGCCATGCTGAAAGTATCTCTTCTGAACGATGGGCAGCGAGATACGTTTCGTAAGACAGGAAGGGGCTCGAAAGTAGACCTCACCTTTGTTAGCGACAGTCTAGTGGCCAGATGCAAGTGGTCGCTGAGCGAGGAGTACACAAATAGCGATCACCAGGCCATCTTCCTCGACATAGCATCCAGAGAGGACAGAGGTAATAGGTGGAATAAAACTACCGGGCCGAGGTGGAGAGATGCACTTTTTGACGAGGATGTATTTAACACCATTATGGACTCCTACGTGGGTGGAGACGGTACAGCTGGTGAACTCCGGCAAAACGTAGCAAAGTTGCTGGTACAAGCATGCGACGCCGCCATGCCCCGAAGACGAAATACACGGAGAAGAGGG
>NW_024003794.1:2132-5319 GCF_014805625.2 Glossina fuscipes
TGGAAGAAAGGACGTTCCCGGACGTATGGAAGATCCAAAGGCTGGTCCTTATTCCGAAGGCCAATAAGCCACTGAACGAGCCATCGTCATACCGACCCATCTGCCTGTTGGACACAATGGGCAAGGTATTGGAAAGGGTCGTATATGAACGCCTGCTAGCTGTGGTTGAAGAAAGACGTGCTCTCTCGGATAACCAGTATGGATTCCGTAGAGCGCGGTCTACAATAGATGCCATAAGCCACGTCGTGGCGCTTGCCTCAGACGCCATAGCCGGTGACCGATGGAGGGGCGGTGACAAAAAGTACTGCGCCGTCGTTACGCTAGACGTTAAAATCGCTTTCAACTCGGCGGACTCGGGGCTCATCCACAAAACCCTCATAAGGATACGGGTTCCAAGGTATATACTTGAGATAGTGACAAGTTACCTTTCGAACCGCACGTTAGTGTACGACAGCGATGATGGAAAGCAATCGCATAAAATATCGGCGGTTCCACAGGGGTCAGTCCTTGGTCCTCTCCTGTGGAATATAATGTACAACGGCGTCTTTGAGCTTAAACTTCCTACCGGGGCAACGATCGTCGGCTTTGCCGATGATATAGCAGTCGTAGTGACCGCAAAACACGTCGCGCAGGTAGAAGCGAGAGCTAACGAGGCTATCGTGAAAGTGAAGTTGTGGCTAGAAGAGATGGGGCTGGAACTAGCAGAGCAGAAAACGGAAGCAGTTCTAATAAGCAGCAGAAAGAGCGTGGAAACATGCTGTATACGAGTCGGGCAGCATACGATGCGGTCATCTCCTGCCCTGAAATACCTTGGAGTTATGCTTGACCATCGACTCAAGTTTAAGCAGCATGTTGAGTACGCTGCTGAGAAAGCTGCCGGCATCCAGGCGTCATTAGCAAGGATCATGCCAAATATTGGAGGCCCGAAATTCACCACCCGAAGGGTTATAGCCAAGGTGATAACCTCAGTCATAATGTACGGAAACCCAGTTTGGGCCAGTGCACTGAAGGTGAAGGCAGTGTACCGAAAGATGGCGGCAATATATCGCCTTAGCGCCCTGAGGCAGATTTGCGCATTCCGTACCGTGTCGGAAGAGGCAGCGCTAGTGCTAGCTGGCACTCTGCCAATCGACATTCTGGCCGATGAGATAAGCCGCATCTACAAACGGCGTCGCGGCAACGAGCTCTCCGAGCTCTCCTCACACGTTACAAGAAGCGGATGGCCTCGTTAAGGATTTGGCAGTCGAGGTGGGAAAGAATGACCAAGGAAGATGGACGTTCGTTCTTATCCCTAACATAAGACGTTGGGTTGACAGACGGCAGGGAGAAGTAAAGTATTACTTAACCCAGCTTCTGACTGGCCATGGCTGTTTCCAGAAATACCTACACAGATTCGGGCACGACAGTTCGCCTAACTGCCCGGTATGCGAGGATATAGAGGAGGACGCAGAACACGTAATGTCCAACTGCAGCAGGTTCGAGAATGGGCGGCCTCAATTGCCACCTAACGAGATAACAAGCGCAATGGTTGGCAGTGCAGCAGCCTGGAACGCCGTAGACGCATTCGCCAGCAATACGCTCGTGGAGTTGCGACGATTGGAGAGACAACGGGTGGAGAGCAGAGGGAGTGGAAGCCGATAGTGCATTCCACTGAGGTCCCACCATCAGGAGCGTGCTAGCGACAACCAGCCCCCGCGAAGTAATACCTAACGGTGGTCCCGCGGGGGAGAGTGGTAGACGAAGTGTGTGTGGGGGGTAGTTTTTAGTACGTATGCGCCAGGGATGGCGAATCGTGCATGCTGCTACTAAGACCCAGCAGTATCTTTCGAAGATTTTCTACCTCCAGCTCACAGAGCAAAACAAAAAAAAAAAAAAACACAAAGCACATGCAAACACAGTTCACAAGCACTCACATACCTAACGGTGATCGAATCACGCGATTTGGTACCTGAGTGCTTAGTGAGTAGACATTTGAACAAACATAGTAATAAGTTAGATGTAAGTTGGTTAAGTTGTACATAAGTAGGATCATGTAAGTCGTAACTGAGGTTGCGACTGCAGCCAACCTAAGCTAAGCATACACATAAGCATAGGACCTCAAAACTCATGTAAACCCATAGAACATGTTGGCAATAGGACAAGCGAGCGAGACTCAGGCTATAAAAGAACAGCGCATCGCACTGACTCGTTCATTTTGGTGTCATAGCCGTCTAAGGAGGTAAGTGCCCACGGACAAATCGACAAGTTGACATTTATCAAGAGTTTTTTTTTGACTTACGGATAGGGGATGTGCTGGTTTAGCTTAATCGCCATCCCTGAAGGACTTTTTAGGACCATTAACTTACGGATAGGGGATGTGCTGGTTTAGCTTAACCGCCATCCCTGAAGAACTGAGAGACGGTTTTTTTTTGTTATTATTTCGGACCAACCAGGGACGAACCTTCGGGCCAAGGCAGCTATGACACTAGCAACGAACCCGGTTCTTTTCTTTTAGCGCCCCGCGATTTTAAAAGCGAAACGAAAAGGAAGTGAAAGTTCTAACCCCGCAAGTAAAAAGCAAAACGGTAATAGCGCGTCAAGTCGGGTCACCTCGCTGGTTCCTTGCCATAGCCCAGGTCTACACAAATTGCTGTACTTCTGTCCAGTAAAGAGGAAACAATAAATCTAGGAAACTAAACACCGTTCCCCCCGAAGGTCCTGATTATTTTTCTAAAATTTCTTGCAACGAATCCTGGATTGACTGAGTCATACCCCGCCTAAGGAAACTCGTTACAGTGTATATAGCGTTTTGTTTCGCAGTATATAAAGCAAGTTATGATTAGCTTCCAACGTCAATTTTTCAGTAACTTCAATTTTGGTTTAAATTCCTATTACATCAGCTAATGATAATTGATTATGATTTGTAGCAGAGCACTTAGAACATTATAGATATCTATTTAACCACTCATTGTTATAGTACTTTATATTTTTTCGAGAAAAACATTAACTTTGGAGACGTAAGAATGAATTTTAAATTTCAATTTACTCCGAACATTCCGATATCTATCTCATTTCTACGGAAAATAAGAAACCTCACTTATTGCATGCTAGGTTACCATCAGGGTTGTGTTTACTTTCTATAGTGGCCATCAAAATGTAGATTTTCACTTAGTATTTATCGACAGAAATTGTTACCTTTAAAATGGGG
>NW_024003795.1:0-7698 GCF_014805625.2 Glossina fuscipes
TCTTTTGAAATACTTTTAGTAATGATTGCTCAAACAAGGTAGATTTCTGCATCTTAAGTGAAGTTTTTCTAAAAGATGAAAATTGTTTTGAAGTTAAAGTTTCGAATTATGCCTCAGCCACCAAATGCCGAAATGATGGCTATGGCGGTGTTAGTATATAAGTTAAGAAAGGTGTCAATTTCAGATGTATTCCTTATAACTCTGCTGTTGACATTATCATCATCAAAACCGTGAACCTGAAACTGAATCTTTTCATAGCATCATGCTATTTTCCACCCAGTCTCGATGTGCAAACCTTTCGTGATGAGATTGAGAGATTATGTGACTTTCTGAACAAAATGTGATTCTAGTTGGAGATATCAATGCAAGACATTGCTTGTATGGCGATCAAGTCTCGACGAACAAAGGCAAGATCCTTGTAAATGCCATCAATTCCAGCAGTTTCAGTATTTTAAATAATAACATTACCACTTTTCACTGTAACCGGAGTGGTCGCACGGCGAGCAGTGTCTTGGATCTAACTTCCTCGAATTAAACCATTTTATCTTTCAACTGGAACGCGTCCAACGTTTCCATTGACAAAAGTCAGCACTCTCCCATTTTATTCCACATTTGTAACAATTCCGTTAAGGAAATAGAAAATTTCATTTCACGCAACTTCCTTATGGACCGTTTGTCTGAAGTTGATCTTCCTTCTGATTTATCGTCAATTCAAAGTGCCTTTCAGTCTGTGATCAGGTCTGCTAGCACCAATTTTCCTGGCATTGAGTCCTTCTCACCTAAACCGTGGTGGATGTATTCCTTGTCAACATTTTTCCGCAAATACCAAGTTGTAAGGAAAAAAATGAGTACATATGACAATCCAGCCAACTACAGTGAATATATGAAAACACTGAAAGAATGGAGGTTTGCAGTTAGAAAGGCGAAAAGGACACATAGAGCTGTAGCGATTAAAGATTTATGTGATAACGGTAACCCACGATCTTTCTGGAGTTATATTAATGGTCATCGACATTCTAGTCGAAAATTAAGCGGTTGTGCTGTATGGAATGACCATGATAATAAAAAATACTTGGATATGCTTAAGAGCTACATTCCAAGTGTCAATCCGATTGCAATACCTTCAATTCCTTTTAGTAGTCTCAGCAACACACCCTTTTCATTGCATGAGCTAATGTATGTTTTACATTCCAGAAAGAGAGCTACTTCTGCAGGTTGTGATGGAGTCAAGTATGACACGCTCAGAGCATTGTCTGGAGGAAGTCTTAGCATTCTCTTGCATGCAATTAACAACTGCTGGTCCATCAACTTTATACCCTCAGATTTGGGATGCATCAAAATAGTTCCCATTCCTAGGGCAGGTAAAGACTTAAACGATTTAAGTAGCTTCAGACCAATTTCACTGATATCTGTATTCATAAAGACTATCAACCTAATGGTTAAGGAGAGACCAACCGGTTTCCTGAAAACTGAGAACATTATTCCAGCTCGTTCTTACGCCTATCAAAAACGTAAATCTACGAATAAGTGAGTTAATGAACTATGTTTTGTCATAGCTAACTTAAAAAAAAGCAGGGAAAATGGTTGTCACGCTTTCCCTTGACATCGGCAAAGCCTATGACTGTGTCAACTTGATTAAGCTTGGCAGAATTCTATTAAACTTTTCGATTCCTCTTCAAATGCGGCTGTGGATACTTAATTTTTTCCCCAAGCGTGTGTTGGGGATGGGTACTGACAAAGTTGAAATATACGGTGGCATCCCACAAGGCAGTTGTTTAAGCCCCATACTCTTCAATCTATACGCAGCTTCTTTGCATGATCTTAAAGATGACAAAACTCATATTTTCCAATATGCAGATGATTTCTTAATTGTATCTGCGGACTTATCTTTTTCAGCTGCTGTCAATAACCTCTCGATGAAAGCGAACTTGTTTTTCGATGCATGCGCTGATCTTAGTTTATATTTTAACCCCAGCAAAACAAATACTATTTATTTTGCCAAAGGTTCTAAACGTGAAATCAGATTTCTTATCAAAGGCACCCTAGTTAGCACCTAGTCAGTTAATCTCTTCGATTTCTTGGGAGAATTTTAAAAGAAAACTTAACTCTTCGTGGGCGTTATGAAAACGCGTTCAAAGACTGTCAATCTGGATGCAACATCATCATACTCATGACACACAATCAGGTAGGCTTGCCTCCCAAAAATTCTTTGACCGTTTACAAACCTCTAGTCAGGTCCAAAATTGAATTTGGACATTGCACATGTTGCAATTTCCCAAAATATATTGAGAAACGTATACAAGCATTTGAAAACCAAATGTTGAAGCGTTGTACTGGACTGACCCCCTCATATCCTAAATATATTCTCAATATCATATCTGATGAGTGGCCGGTTTACCAAAGATCTCTTTTTTGCACTGCCAAAGAGTTAATTAAGATCAAGATGATGAATCCTTCCTTTTTTCAGAAAGTTATATCTCTCAGTCGCACTGTCTCTTGCAGCTACACTTTTTGCTATCAAAAACTTCGTGTGTGTAGAGTCTTCATGAACAAAATGTCAACTTCTCTTGCATGAGGATGTTATGCCAAGAAGAGGTCCTTTTTTATTACAAGAACGCCTACGATATATATGCCACCGACGGTACCGTCGTATATAATGTATCTGACTTTTCGGTTGTGAAACGTCTATCTGAAACACTACATCGATTCAAAGTGGCGGAGGAACTTTCCTCGACTTTTATTGAGTTGCTCGCCATCCGACATGCTATTAAGGTTGCTACCGCTATCACAAGGTTTGTTAATTTTTCTGATAGCAAGTCAGGTCTACTTCTAATAAATAAAAGAGATGCAGAGTATAAATACATGTTTGATATTCATAAGATGTTGCATGAATCTCAAGTGGATGACTGTCACCTCGTTTGGATACCTGGCCACTGCGGCTTTTTTTTAAAAGTAAAAGCCAACTTTCATGCAATGAGAGCTCGTGTTGATGGGACAATTTTTATCCATCAAATACACTCCCAATGAAGCAATTCGGGCAATTCGCAACCACATCCTTCAACAGCTAAACGATGAATTTAAAGAGATCGCGCGCGTTAAATCCAATCACCTTTTTTATAAATTAAATCCCACATCTCAATCCAAATCCTTTTCTGTATCATCTTTTAATTCCTGGGGAATCAAAATTCTTTATAGACTCATGAGTAGTCACACTTATGACAAAGTTTATTTAAAAATTATTCGTGATGTTTTGTGAAGTTTGCAATGTTTTATGGCTGTCTACTCGATCTCTTTGCAGCAAAAAGTTTACCTCATCTCGGGGAACTAACTGCTTCATTATAAAAGCTAATTCATCGTTTTCGAATTTTTTTTTCCTTTTCTTTCCTTTTTTTTTTGCGTTCAATCATCTTCTATTGCCATAGCATTCCCCTTCGTTTTCAGCCAAAGTTTGCAACACTGTTTGACTTTCAAGAACTCAACAAGCACAATTACGCATACACACACAATTACACTTAACATGATGGCTCCAGTTATTACGGCCGCTCTTTTTTTTGTTACGTTTTGTACATAATTGTGACCAAAAATTACGACAGTTTATTATCTGGACATATAAGCCACAAATCTATTGGCTTCGTCCAGCTCCATTCAACATACCACAAAAAAAAGGAATGCTTGAGAAATCCAAATGCTGTAAAATTACTTGTTTTTGCCTGGGTATAGGGCGGCAAGTTTTTAAAATAAAGTAACCCGTACAAAAGCCATTGGTTGGCGAAACAATTCAAAGGAAAACATTGTCTGCTTTTTAAAAGAGTGGATACCGTGGAACGGCAAGTTCTGAGTCTTATCTGCCGTTAGCAGTTCTGAAAAAACTGAACTGCGGCATATCGTCTTCTGCAGCTGCACAGCCCACAAAATTAACTAACGCTCGTCTTACAATCTTGATTTGGCCACTAACAATTTGCTAATGTTCGCGCGGAAAAGAAATTAATTAAGCAGAAACAGCCTATTCTCCACCCAACAATCCAAAAAAAAAAAAAAAAAAAAACAGGCTGTTCGTACCTAAACTTTGGGTGCGGTGTTTTGAGTTAATAGCCAAGTCATTGCTTACAGCGAGATATGAGAGCGATTTTTCTTAAAAATAACCTAACAAATGCTCATCCATACCTATTGCAAATATTATTCTAAATTTTAATGCAATATTCTTATATTTCACATTATTCTGCGATTGAACGCTCTTAATGCTTCCAGCAGCAATTTCGACCTTTCCAAGCAAAGTTCAACTGAAGTTTTAAAGTGAAACATACATAGTTAGGGATAACTTAGAATTTAATTCTATTTAGAAACATATTCATTTTATTGACTGCGTGTCTTTCGACAGGAAAAAGTGAGAAAACTTTGTTTTGCTTCTAATTCGCTGCAGTAGGAGTCGATTTCAAAATATTCTGAAATAATACAATCAATCCCAAGAGATAACAAATATATGAATATAAGAACAGAAGTTGTCATCTCAACGAGTCGCATAAATATTTAATACAAGCAAAACGATTTGTAAGATGTTTTTCCAATTTTTCTTTTGCTTATTGAAAGAAATGTAATTTTATAATAAGATTCACCAGAAGAGCACTCGTGTATAAACCGTTGTAATGAGTAGTTTCAAACAAATAATATATATATATGTACATATATTTATTTATATATATTTATTCATTCATCGCATTCTATATATATGTAATCTGTCAAATAAACAGAGCGGATAAAGTGAAGAATCAAAAGGTAATACGAAAAATTGCGATAAATATGTGCGTTTTTGTATTATTTTCAAAAGATTTCCATTTGAAATATCTTCTTTTTAATCATGTAAGTCAATTAATAATTTAAAGGAAAAAAATTTATAATTAAATTGGATTGAATTAAATTCAAATAGAGCCGATAGCCTGTGTTCCTAGTGCTTAATGTCTTCTTTTTTAGTCTAAGCATTTATTTCATTAGTCTAAAATTATAATAATAATAATAAATTTAAATAATTAAAAAAAAAAATTCTTATATGCTTACGTCTTTTTAAGCAATAGCATTAGTGCTGATTTTATTCTTAAATTTATTTCTTTCGTCTAAATGGGTTAAAATTGTAATAATATTATATTTCATTCTCATGATCAAATTCACTGGCGTACAGTTAGCCTATTGTGCGTAGCCCACATATTTAACTTTGCAAAAAGGTAGGGTATCTGCAGACTTAGTTCGCGATTTTGCTAACGTAATTAATAACTGGAAGCTATTGAAAAACCAAAAAAATGATTATAGAAACTAATATACTCATGTGTTTCTAATCGCTTTCGGGGTTCTTTAAGACATGTTAAAAGCTATAGCAGCAATGTATGTCTAAAAGTCGTTATAACCTGATTTGCGCATTGCAGTCTTTAGTGCTTGTACTGTAACTGTGACAAGCAATTAGTAGCAACAATATAGTTTTTTGGTATCGCGATAACAATTAAAGGTTCAGATCGTTCGGAACTTTTGCTTTTAATGCTTTTGGATTTTTGTTACCTCGCCTAATAACAAATTGAAACGCATTTACTTGCCTACCATTGAAAAAAAGGCGTGAAATGGTAGATGTAACCTTCGCCTGTAAGCTAATAAGAACTTATTAATATTCACCTCTTCGATGGGGTCTCAAGGCACTTTGTTCTCTTGCAGCTAGCACTATGTTGAACCAATTATGAGTTGTTCAATCCGTTTCGGGTAAAATGTTCAACGATCATCATCACTTACTTGATCTGACCATTTCGTCCGTTAATAAAATTGAAAGCATTATATTACATAACTAACTATTGAACATTTTCGAGTCTGTACCAATTAAGGTAAATTGAATCAAAATCTTCGTATTTAATTTTTTATTTCTAATTCGGTGCTATTACTAATGTATAAATAAGCACCTATTCATTCAGCAATCTCCTGTACATTAATCTAGGGCTTAGTTGAATGCCGGTCTATATTATTTGTTGATCTTATCTTTTTATTTACCTTTTTTTTTCTGCATTTAAGTTATTTGGCAGCTTACATTCGGCTGATGACCTGCAGCGGAATTTAATTGATAAAATATTAGTTTGGGGAAAACGAAATCCATTATTTTTTCGGTAGATGGCTGCACTGATAGATTTCTCGTAAAGTATCGATCAAACAATTTCAGATTTATGCTCGTTGGAAAGTTGACATTTCGCAGTAAAAAAAATTCTTTTGCTGTTTTTTGTTTGGTGCATTCAGTTAAAAATGGAAGTGAACAAAGAAAAAATTCGGCACATTTTACAGTTTTACTTTGACAAAGGCGAAAATGCATGCCAGGCGGCTAAAATTGTGAATGGTGTTTATGGTTCCGATACTGTAACAGCCAATTATGTGCACTTTTGGTTTCGTAGATTCCGCTCAGGAATTTTTGATGTTAAAGATGCACCTCGCACAGGTAGGTCGGTCGTCGAAAATGTCGATAAAATCGGAGAAATGATCGAAGTTGACCGGCATGTTAGCAGTCGTAACATCGCCCAGGAGCTAAAAATCGACCATAAAACAGTTTTAGACCATTTACACAAAGCTGAATTCAAAAAGAAGCTCGATGTTTGGGTGCCACACCAATTAACAGAAAAAAACATGATGGATCGAGTTTCCATCTGCGAAGCCTTGGCTAAACGGAATGAGATAGACCCATTTCTTAAACGGATGGTGACTGAAGATGAGAAATGGATCGCATACGATAACCCTGTGCGAAAACGGTCTTGGTCAAAGTGCGGTGAAGCACCTCAAACGGCCAGGAAGGTTTTGTTATGCATTTGGTGGGACTGGAAGGGGATTATTTATTATGAGTTGCTTCCATATGGCCAAACGCTAAATTCTGATCTCTACTGTCAACAACTGGACCGTTTGAAGATAGAGATTGACCAGAAACGGCCAGAATTGGCCGACAGGAGAGGTGTCGTGTTCCACCAGGATAACGCTAGGCCACACACATCTACAGTGACTCGCCAGAAACTTCGGGAGCTTGGTTGCGAAGTTTTAATGCATCCGCCATACAGTCCGGACTTGGCACCAAGCGATTATCATCTTTGCATTGCAAAATTTCTTTAATGATAAAAAATTGGAATCTAGGGAGGATTATGAAAATCGACTACTAGAGTTTTTTGCAAATAGAGACCAGAACTTCTATGAGAGAGGCATTTTGAAGTTATCTTTAAAATGGCAACAAATCATACAACAAAACTGTGCATATTTGACCCAAATCGGACAATCGGCATGTTAAATAAAGTCCTGAAGTTCATATAAAAAAAAGGGATTTCTTTTTCCCCAAACTAATATAATAAATAAAAATAAATAAAATTGGACCAATAGATCAATTGAATTGACTGACATTTGCCCAGCTCTTTTTTACAGGGTAAACGTGTTCTTTAGATATCCGTGTAAAAAAATCGTGTAAAAAATACATGTGACCTATGATGTATTTGGTGAGAAGGCCGCGTAAAAAAGCAATAGCGAACATAGAAGAAGTAAGCAATGTGAATATGCAAAGGTTAGAAAACGGATTGTATTAGATAGACACTTTAAATTAACAAAGCTAAAACGACGAAAAATGGTCGCATAAATAGGGAAAGCTAGTTGACAAATATCAATATTCTAACGAAACGTGAACAACCTGTGGGCAAGCCATGCTTC
>NW_024003796.1:0-3494 GCF_014805625.2 Glossina fuscipes
TGGGAGACACACTAACTTAAAACGATCGGAAGCAAATGTCTGATATATCCGCCGATTTCTACGATAGATAAAAAATTGCAACAATATTTGAAATAGGGTGCTATCTGGCCTAATAACTAACGATTTCAAAATGGCCATAAGCGCTTAAACTTAGAGTTAAATTAGTTCCGTCTAGCTCTGAAAAGCCAGAAATCTTTTTTTCCATATTTGATAATGCAAAGCGTTCAAAATTCATACAAAGCTGCGTTGCTTTCTTTAAACTAATAATTATTGCTTATTATTCTTTCTATAAATAAATGGAAGGAGAAGAGTATTTACAAGAAGTATTTACTTATTTTAATTCTTTTTTTTGATTTAGGCTTGCGTGTGTGTCAGGTAATTTTTCCATTTACTCTAATTTAGTTATTAAATCCACTTTTGTTATCAAAAGCTAACTTCGTATCTTTTAAGAAGACATTGTAAACACCATATGTACGTATAAGAAAGCATGTGTAAACTGCACATTTTGTTACGATATATATTATGTCGTATATATTAGTATGTAAAACACGTATCAATATTTTTGAGCAAAACTTTTATGTTTTACATTTGCCCCCTTCACTTTTGTAAATTGGCAGATATTCAATTTGGAACTTTTTAATGTTTAAACAAGTAAGAATATGTAGCCTACGTACGGAAAGTGGTCGAAAGAATGGGCCGATCCGGACCGTTTCCAGAAGCGTTCATGCTTGATTCAAGGCACGTCAGTGCTCCAATGTCATCAGAATATCTCAAAAATTTCGTCCTATAAGCTGAACATATGGACAGACAGGAGGACAAGCAGGGTTAGATTGATCCAGAAAATGATTCTGAATCAATCTGTGTAATAAAAGGAGACTCCAACATAAGCTCTTGTGCGTGTCCGGTAAGAATTGTTGCAGAAAGCCATTGAACGCATGCGTGTGCATGTTGGCTTTGGAAAGAGGAAGCGCGAAAAGGAAAGATAGAAAGAAAGACAGAGAGAGAGAGAGATAGAAAAATAATAAATGCGTTAGTTAAATATTTATAGGCGTCCGTGTACGTGCTTGTCGATTATTTTGTAGTTGAAATTAACATTTTTCGTTTTTTTTAGCTACTTCGCTGTTCAATATGGTAAATAACACGAGTAAAAGTTTTTTAATTCTTTACAGTAAATGTTGAACTAAGTTGAGTTTTTTTATCAAAATTAGGCAAAGAAATATACAAAATCTTATCGCTTGGATTACTGAGTATAAAATTAAACAAAAATGCTTCTGCAAACTAATTGCCGTTCCCAGATTTTTTGTATTTATACGAATGGTGTCGTAAACAACTTCGTATTGTAAAAAAAGTACTCTACGTTGATTTTTATGTTTATTAAAATGTCAACGAAAGGAAATTAAACGTTTTATATTCTGAATTATGTCGCCTTTAAGTAAACACGTCTTCTTATATCATTATAAATCTTTGTTCCTTATTCCAACAAGAAGTTGGGGGCAATTCTAATATGACAAAAACAAATATTACGCAATTCAATGGAGCCAATTTTACCAAAAATGAAAATTTCTTGTTGTAAGACATCTTGCTGCTATTGGTCAGCATCAGCATCAGCAGAGAGAGAGAACAGCTAGCTGTAGTTTTAAAGAAAGATGTGACAGCTCAGGACGTTATGACATAATTTCATTCATGATGTTTTCTTGGAATACCTTTGACATGAGGGGGAACTGTCAAGGAAATGTGTTCAAGTTTTGAATGCAGAAATGCTCAAATTTTAATAGGAAAACTTGGCATGTCTTCATTAGCGAAAAGATGAAGAATTAAGTCAACATCTTTTAAAATTTGATGCGCTGATAAAATAGTTAAACTCTGTTAGAACTCTGTGAAGTCGTGCGCATCGCATTCACAACGGTCTTGGATGATCTTTCCAACAATGAATTAATACTCATAATGATGAAAGGATTGCTAGTAGGCGAAGATACTAAAAAGAGGAAATGTGAGATAGAAAAATTGCTAGGCATTTTCCTTGGAGTGGATACTGAAGATTCAAAAGTTAAAAGCATTAAGCAAAAGCAGAAACTGGAGTTATATGCTTAGGACATTTAAGTTATAAAAACCAAGGGAAAGGCAGTGTTATTGTTTGTTGATCAAATTCGACTCAAAGACCTCATGAAGATTCTATAACTGAATTAGATGAGAAGCAGCACAGTTTGAATCCTATAGTAAATGAAAAACAAGCACTTGAACGTGAAACAGAAAAATTAAATGAAACAGAAGAACATCATACAAAAAAGCGATCATTCAGGAGAAGAGTTTTGGAGATCATTACATGCCGCTATGCCGCATGAAAATAACATATGAAAAGTAACGAAGAAATTTTTTGGTGAATAGTTTGTCGAGTGTTAGTGAGATTTCATTATAAAGAACAACGCTAATGGAATACTTATTAAGTACAAAGTAAGAGTTTTTTGCAAAAGGTTTCCTTCAAGAAAGCGTGATCGATTACAAATATATACATAAAGTTGCGTTTTAAGAATTCACAATATGGCAGCTGCTTATGTGTATGCAATAGGACTATAATGTTAATCATAACAGTAATAACATATTAATAGCTGGAAAGAATCAAAATGATATTGGTTTGTTCAAAAGCAATCTGTCAACCGCATTAGAGACTATGGTAGGTTCAAATATTAGCTTGGAATGAAAGTTTTTTCTAAAAAGGAAAATGATTTATCATGGTTAGGCCAAGCTCAAGTATTGATAAGTTGTTTAAAAAATGCGGTAACAGGATATGCTAAAATTACCTTATCGCGAACTTCTGGAAGGTTTGCTGTATTTGATGATCAGTGTGCGAATTGACCTTGTTCAATATAAGAGACGATTCCAAGAAAATTTTAATGAAATTCATTGGATGACATTGAAAGGAATTAATTCCGCGGAAACATACACAGTAAAATTGAATTTTCTAAGGTACAACTGGTACTTGAAGTGCTTCTGGGATGTATTCACGCTGATTGCTCACCAAGCATAACAGATAGAAAGTGAACAATTGGTTTTGTACTTTGTATATGGACGCGGTTTAGTGGTATAGTAAAAAAGAGGGACTGCCGCAACCTTATCCAAGGAAATTGAATACTTATGAATGTTAGTATTGTAGGGAGATATCTGAATATTAGAATATATGGATGTTTTAAAATGTGTTTATATGGACGTGTTTGTCTTTTACTTTTCTCACCCTTTTTTTGCTAGCTTAAGCAAAAGCATGCAAAAAATATTAAATTAACGGATGCCCCCCGTCTGAAGCAGATAGGTGATTGATTTTTCTTACATATACTATTTTTATTGGTCATCGCACTTTTAATGTCTTCTAATCGCAGCAAAAGCAGAAAAGGTTACCATTGAATATTTGAATGCGTTCATTAATCTTACAGTTAAAGTAGTAACACTGCTTAAGTATAAGTATCAGGGCAAATTTGATTCATAAAAGGCATTACGGCGCT
>NW_024003797.1:0-6005 GCF_014805625.2 Glossina fuscipes
ATTAGTATTTAGTGCATTTAAGATTTCTATATTTCTCGACCAGATGTAAGCGAGAATAAGGGGATAAGGACTACCAAAAATAAGAATGCTTTTACGTCCAAATAAGTGAAGAATTTTATTACATAAGTGTTGAAAGATGTTCGAGCTTGCCTGACTATAATTTTTGCACATAATTAATAAATTTTTGACCGAAATTAAAAATAAAATTGAATCAAAAAAAAAAATAAAAGAAAGTTTAATTTTCTTACATTTTCATTAGATACACCTTTTTAGAAAAATAAAGATACTTTAAATAGAAAGATACTTTAAAAGATACTTTAAAAGAGAGTTGCTTTAAAATTTGTTCAGCGTATTGAAATAATTTTATAAAATTACAGTGTTTAGTGCGTTGAAATAATTCAACAAAATCAAAGCGTTCAAGTTAAACTTTTTTTAGTGCGTTCAAATAATTTAATAAATTTGAATTTAACATTGAGTGGTAAGTGAATTTTACTATTTAATATTTTTTATTTGTTATGAAAAATGAAAAGAGTTCACAATTAATGCTAGAAAAGATTAGATATACAAAAAGGGTAGGAACTTGTAAACGCATTTTAGAGATTGTGGCAATGTTTCTCCCTACTTTTTATTCAATAAAAATTCTTGTACCTGGTATAATGTCTGCAACAGCTTTTCAGTATATGGCCGTTATTATTTTTTATATAAGCCTTCATATTATGTCCTGTTTGAAAAATACATATTTCCGAATTTTTACCTATTTGCTTGGCGGCGAACAACAGCAAGTATATGCGTCGTCGTATTATGTTATATTCGCCATTGTTTCTTTTGGAAAATTAAATATTGATGAATATGTGAAGGAACATTAAGTTATTATTCACAAATATTTAAAATAATTTCATTCTGGCTTTCTTTTCTTTGTTTTAAATAATTATAATGATAATTTACTTTATATGTCTAAACGTTTCCCGTATAGTCATAAAATAATTAATTATTGTTATTATTATAATTTTAGGCTAATGAAATAAATTCTTAGACTAAAAAAAAAAGACTGAGCACTAGCAGCACAGGCTGTACATTAAATGTACATTAGATAATGAGCTTAGTAGTATTAATAAAGTAATATATAGAATTTATATTCTGTTCTGAAGCTGATTCTAGAATGTCCAAAGGGTTAGTCGCTCCAAGCCAAGGAAAACTTAAGGCACTCGCAGAGAATGTGCTTTATAGTTAGAGTTTGTCCAAAACTGCAGATTGGGGAGGAAGACTTCTTCAAGATCCATTGGTGAGTTGCGACAATATGACCAAGGCGAATTCTCGAAAATGTTTGGATCTTGGTTTTCTCAATGTTTGTTGGATATAAAGATGAAATTAATTGAGGGTTAATGGAAGAGTATTGTTGATGATGGTATTGTAAATTTCCTTCTGCAATTTTCACTTTAACTTTTCTGTCAATGTATCTTTGAAGATCCAACTTTTCCATGACATCATCCATAAATAGAGGAGCAGAAGCAGCATACTTTGCCGCTCGATCAGCCTGCTCATTTCCCAATAAACCGATATGACTTGGTACCCAAAACATTTTAATTTTTCCGTCGGGTGTAGTAATTATATTCCTTAATTTGTTGATGGTGCTCCATCTCGAAGTCGAAGGGTTCCGAATAGCTTGTAACACAGACAAACTGTCGGTAACAATGACGGTTTTGAGTTTGCTTTTATGGGCAAGGTTCGCAGCGTGAAGGATAGCTCTGGCTTCGATTGTGAACGTTGAAGTACTTTCGTGAAAAATGTGATTGAGAAGAACCTGTCCTGTAGCATCTACCACGGCACAAGCAGGAGGCAGGCCAAAAGCTTTTGAGCCGTCTGTGTATAAAAGATTCCAACCAGTACTCTCCAATACTTGAGTTTTTCCAGCTATTAGATTCCTGAAGACGTAGTTTGGAGTATCTTCTTTTTTGTACATAGACAGCGAGATGTCAAAAGAGCAATCTTCCAAAATCCATGGAGGTTTAACACCAAGAGAGCGGAAAATTTTTAAGGGAATATTTAATTCCTTTGCGATGTACAAACAATGATCAATCGCAGATGATGACTTTGGAATTTTCTTCGCAATAATAATCTTCCTCACGTCATCACCAAGAATAAATTTGTTTGAATTAAAAAGCTTGGGGACTATTTTAGCTTTTAACTCATACAGTCTATTTTCTAAAGTTGGGAGACCAGTTTCAATTATAATATTATTTATGGGCGTCGCCGGAAAAGCTTAACAACTTGCTCTGACGGCTTGGTGATAGACCGGTTTAAGAATGATGATATTAGATTTGCAGCTATTGCCACAAATTATCAAAGCGTAGTCAATCTTGCTTAACACAAGCATTTTGGTAAGATAAGCAATAGTGTTAATATGCGCATGGCTTCTCCAAGCAACGTACTGTATGAAGTTCACCCTTGTTAAAATAGAATTTTTTAACCGAAGACAGTGTGCTTTCCAATGATTGGAAAAAGTGAGCCCGAGAATATGCAGCGTCGGCACGTTTAGTACTGGTAAGCCATTAATATGCATCAGTAGGTTTCCTGCATCGGAAATCTGCTTTCGACAAATGTGCAATTTTTTAGATTTTTGTATGAAAATTTTAGCCCCTGACGAGTGTGCCCATGTGGAGATCTCTCGTCCAATAGATTCGAGGATGTTGATTGCTTTCGTGTTGTCTTTTTCTTTTGTAAAAATGTACACATCGTCCGTGTAGAGACAATGTTCCACTCTTAGTACACGGCAAAGAATTTTGCTAATTTCCTTGAAGGCGATCTAGAAAAGCATGACAGAGACCCTTGCGGAATGCCATTCACTAGCAGAAAGGAATCAGAAAGAAGATTTTCGATTCTAACTTTGAACCGCCGATGCGACATGAATGATTTGATGTAGTTGAAGAATTTCTGTCCAACATTCCATGATTTCAAGAATCTTAAAATAATATGAAGACCTACTCTGTCAAATGCTTTTTCGAAATCAATTGAGAGAATTGTTACGTGATTTCGTTCGGAAATTGCTTTGCTTGTGAAATAATCAATATGTAACAGAGCGTCGATGCACCCTCTACACTGCTTGAAACCAACTTGTTGCTTTGCTATCAGGTTCTTGGATTCAAGAAACCAAGATAATCTAGATGCAATAATCTTTTCCAATACCTTTGAGAGGCAAGATAAAAGAGAGATTGGACGATAATCCGATGCGATGGAGACATTTTTAGACTTTGGAATTGGAACAACTGCTGTCAGTTTCCACATGTAGGGTATATGGCCAGTCAAAAATACCATCTTATATAGGTCCAGCAATTTCTTTTTACTTGAATTAGACAGCGCATTGATCATTCGGTAGGAGATGCGGTCTAGACCAGGTGTCTTCCCCTTCGATTTGGAGAGACAACTTTCAAGTTCTAAGGTAGATATGCAATTTTCCAGGAAGGTGGCACATCTGTCAATACAATTTGAAAGAGTAATTGGAGTCCTTTTATTTTCGATGAAAGCACTGGAAAAGTTGCTGTCAGAGGAGTACTCGCACCACATTTCTCCAAAGTAATTGGAAATATCATGTTCGTCGGTTAAAGTTCCATTGGGAGTGCAGATGGCAGAAATTTCGTTCAGGTTTGAAGTCCCATTGAGTCTGTTGATTTTATTCCAGGCAACTTTCATTGATGTATTCCTGTGAATTCCTCTCGAAAAAAGTTCGAAACTAAGTGCCTTTGATTTTCGTAATTCCTTCCTGAATAGGAAGGACAAATAGTTCTTGCTGAGAAAACGATTGTGAAGGTGGAATATAGAGCGAAAGCACTGTAAATTTCATGTTTAACATTATTTGTATCGCTACGGCTTGTATATTAGAGCTTAAATTTATGCGTTTGTGAGGTATACTTGATTTTATAAAAACACCAACTCCTTGTTTGGAATATAAACTTTGATCAGCATTGGTGAAATATCCAGTAAATGATTTGGGTGGAATAGGATTAAAAGAGGTTCTACAATGGGTTTTTTGAAGCGATATAAAGGTTGGACTGAAATCACTTACGAGTGTACGGAGTTAATCAAAATTATTAAGAAGTCCCTTAATGTTCCATTGTAGGATTTTAAAAACTTTATTTAATTGTAGTGACATGGAGTGGAAAGTAGATTAAGTTGACATGTCAGCGTCTCCGTCGAAAATGTCACTATACGAATTTTGCGTGAATAATTTGTTCTTACCAGCAGAATAATCTGTACTTACGTGTTTGCGTAAATTTGAAGTACAACGAGTGGGCACGCGTGAATGATTTGAAATTGAAGGTGGATTGAGGGATGGAAGATTGGATTCATTACAGCTTGTAATTTGTTGAGTAGAGTTGAGAACTGGTGGTTCTGCGGGATTTAGTTTATTAGATTTTGGCATATGTGTTGTTATTTTATTTTTTTCAATATTTGCTGTTGTTTTGATTTTTCAATATTATCTTTGGCGGGCAATGGAACTGATTTGGCAATGTAATTTTTGATCGATGGTAGAACAGGTTTTTCATTGGAAGGAGTTGGAATTAAAGGCTTATTAGGTACGTTTTGCGAGGCGACAACAGCGTAGGTACTGCTTTTGTTAATTCTTTGGGTTCCAGATGGATTAATTTCCCGGTATTTAAGTCGCGCTTCACCCATGCTACAGTAATTTTCTGTTTTGATTTTTAGAATTTCACGCATTTGTATAAAACGTGGGCATTGTTTGTCCAACGCCGAGTGTTGATCGTTGCAATTTAAACAGAAGCTAGGCGTACAGTTTTCAGGATGTGGAGGAAGACCACAGTTAGCACGGGATGGAGGACTGGTGCATCTTTTTGCCGTATGACCCAGCCGTTGGTAGTTTTTACACCTCATGGGATGTGGAATGTAGAGTTTTACTTTACATTTGTACCAAGCTACATCAACCGTTGCCGGTAGCCGATAGCGATGAAAAGTCAAAATAATTCTTCCTGTAGGAGAGCGGGTTTTTCCGTCGTCATTTAATTTGGTGAATTTCTAGACTTCAGTCACTCCTTGACTGCCCATTTCGCGCACAATTTCATATTCCGGCACATGCTTTAAGCATGGGGCATAAACTACGCCTTTAATCGAGTTCAGTTTGTCATGCAGTTTAGCGAATATAGCACATAAATTAGCTAATGATTTCGACTTTATTAGCTTTTCGGTTGCGCTCGGGTTCCCAGCGAGGACCAGTAAATTCCCATCGCGTAAAATCGATATAGAGTCTATAGAAGTTGTAATGCTATCTAGTGCTTTTTTAATAGCGAAAGGACTGATTTGCGAAATTGTTATGGAGGGATTATTTGGAGAAATCACAACATATACGTGTGCTAATAGATGAAATCTATTAGAGTTTTTATCAGGCGGCCCCGGGGCCATTATGCCTTACGGATGTCTATTATTTAATAAACTGGTAAATAACCACTCACTTGAAAAGGTTTGGGAACTGCTGAGGATAATGCAAATTGTTTTCAATATTTTATTTTTCTTTTATGTGTTTTGTTTTTTGATATTTCTATTATATTTACAGAAAACGAAAGCAAATATCGTATCTGCGACAATCAGTTTTCGCAAAAGCACAGAAAACACACGAGTTAAACACAAAAAGACACTGAAAAACACCCAAAACAATTAAAAAAATCACAGACGAAAAACAAAACACACACTGCTCAGAACACAAGTCGATGTCGAATTCAATAATTAATTAATTCTTCGCATTTATTCTATTTTAACGATGATGCGGAATTTTCGAATGTTTATTTTATTTCTTCGGACAAACTTATGTCTATTCATATGTCTGCCGGTCTATACGCCTGTCGAAACGGCAAACTGACATTTGATGATGATTTGTCCATATTTTCTGCCAAGTTTCGTATTATTTGACTATGTAATTACAGAACAAAATTGTCTGTAGCGGTTAGAAGGGATTAGATTGGGATCCTGAAATGAAAACTCAGTGCGAACAAAATGCT
>NW_024003798.1:0-1638 GCF_014805625.2 Glossina fuscipes
CATGCATACAACTTCTTAAGCAAGTGCATGAACAAACGCGTTACTATTTCAAATATATGTAATGTGTAATCTTAAACGTACATGTTGAATAAAGACAAAAACATTATGTGCATAAAATCGAACACTTCATTAGCAACATTATTGCACCCTTTTTGCCTTTAGTGTTTTGGGTATATAGAGAGAGGCGGTTTTTGGCGAATTTCGAGGTGATGGACCGAGGTCAGGGTAATCAAATTAAGTTTTTCTGATAGTCTTCGTTAAGACATATAAAAAATCTGCATATGGCGAAATTCGTGAAAATTTTTTATACACACTTTGTGCGTTGTAACTTTTCGCCAATAATAAACATGCACTACATGCTAAATAGTAACAAAAACAATTATTTTAATTCCTTATAAAATATTTGTATAATTTTTTGGTTTATTCCTTTTTTTGTTTAGGTTTTTCAATCATTTTGCAGCGTTGCATAAACAATTATCTTAATAGAGACACGAACCAACCGTGAAGATAGCACATTTTTCTCTTTGCTAAAATGTGGGCTAGGTACAGTGGGCTAACTTCACATCAGTGAAATTTTCAACATTTACTTTACTCTACTCCTTACGTGCAGAAATGGAAGACATCCGCCATGCCTACACAAAGTTACAAGTGATTAAATTCTGTTTTTTTCACTTTTTTGAGGTGTTATGCTTGCTTATCATTAGGAAAGCAAGACCGAATCTTTTCAACCATTTTGTCTACTGCTTAAATGAAGCTATATTATCTGCCTAAAAATGGGTTCATTTTAAAGTGAATATGATAGACACCGTGACCAAATTTTTCTTAATAATAGCAGCCATATGGGTATGGGTTCTCCCTCCCTTTTTCACGTGGCGTTTTCTGTGCTAGATTGCTGAAATTGTGTTCTTTGATTTGTTCTTTACAAAACTGTCATTAAAGACGATTTCTCGATGTTCATATCTTTGAAGAATTCATAAAACATTTAAAAGCCACTGCAAGGTATTTACAGCTTTAGGTCTAAATTAGTATATGTACGTATATGCGAATCAAATTTTGTATTTTGTTCTTTTTTTTTATAAGCAGATAATATTTTCGTTTTGCAAATTACACAGCCGGTCGTTAAAGGAAACTTTCGTAGTTAGGCCTTTGGCTTACTTTAAGAGTCCTTCACCTAAGCACTCCACGATCTTGTTGGTAATCAAAGAGTATTGTTTTTTCTTAAAAAATCAATAAATTTCTCTGTTCAAACACACTTGACTTAATCAAGGTTCTGTATTAGACACCCCTTTACTCCTAATTGAGGACTCTTTTGATCTGTCTCGTCCGTATTCTCGCTTGTCTCAGTAGTCAAAACAAAAGGAAACGTGTCATTAGCACTAGTTTACACCTATATATGTCAATTTTCTTGAAAATCTTTATTAGGGTGGGATCCAAAATATAGGCAATTAATTTTTTTATGTTAAATTACTATTGTGAATTATACCTATTTGTTGTACGAACTTGCATTTTCGTTATGTAACAGAGGGGTCCAAAAATTGTGTCAACCGGTCCAAAGTGTTCATACCAGCTAAGAATGTCGAAATGACAATTTTGCCGGGAAATTTTGAAAATTGCAATTTTTTCCATGTAACGACTTTT
>NW_024003799.1:0-4046 GCF_014805625.2 Glossina fuscipes
AATTTTGAATTTGCTGTGATTGCTGCATACTGACATAATTCTTTTTTTTCATCTTTTCGACTTCCCCTAATTTTTCCATATGGCAGTAAACAAGCGATTGCGATACATTCAACCATTTCGCTAAAATATTGAATTGAAAAGAATGCTGTCAAGAGCGGAAGAAGAATGCAATTCGGCAAACAAATTTTTAACTGAGCACTTATTAGCACTTTCATAGATTTTCATAGCGCGCTTTTTCAAGATAAGAAGTTATATGGGAGCTATTCGAAAAAAGTGTGGCCCTATCCAAACCATTTTCAATAGGGGCCGTACTTGTGGCATAGCACGTCAGTGTAGCAAATTTCGCCAAAATTACCCAAAAATTCCAATCTATAGGTTAGAAAACTAGAGTACTTGAACAGAAATCAGACGGACAGACAGGCAAACAAGCTTAGAAAGTGATACTAAATCGATCGAGTGGAACTTCCCCCAAGTCCTTCTACTTAATGTGTTCATTCCCAGAAACTTAATATGTCTTGTAGTGCACGTGTCCTAGATGAGAGAGAGGGAGGGAATTATCAATGCAAGAGTAATAAAGCCGTTCCTGGAAAGACAGAGCACGATGCTAACCCTTGAAAAGTTCTTCCAAACATAATCCAGCGTTGCTGCAATGAACAGGGCAAGAGTATGTCCATATTGACGACACGTCTTTCTTTGCAGTTTTGTATTGTTAGCTCTTTGGGAGATTTCTGTTTGATGATAGCTTACTAGTGGTATGGTTGATAGATAATCTCAGGTATTTATTTTCAATTAATTTATTTGAATTCTTCAGGCGATGCCTATCCCAATATTTTCATTGAGTTCACTTTTAAGCTTTTCAATTTCATTTTCTTAGACATCTTTCCCACTTTCCTGAGCAATCTCATCGAGTGCATATTGATGAATACCTTTGTCCGCAATAGTAAAATTTCTCATTCTTTTTCTTTTCTGCCATCACTTTTGTTATCGCTGCGTATTTTCTTCATTCCTGATGGGCCTGCCTTTGAGTCTCTAACGTTAAATTGAATCCAATGTCAAATTGTTTGTTTACATCCTTCACGCCATAGGATACTTTCTTGTTTCAAACCAGTCTTATCTCGACGGCTGCTTTCTCTTTACTTATTTAGTGCTGCAATTCAATATCTTTGCACGCAGTGTGTTGACTAACCATCCAATAATCCCGACATAATCTTTAGTAAACAAAACCAATGATTTTGTTAACAAAGAATAACTTGTGTGTAATCGTTTGTTAAAATATCTTTACATATTTATATAAGAGATGCACGAGCGCTTTCTTTTACGTATGTAAGAGATGACAAGAGTAATTTTGGAATTTTTCAGACTAAAATTATGCGATGAGCTGATACAACATATTTCATTTATTCCCATCCTTTGAATTTTTTAAAGGTGCTGCCTGCCGTATACAAATTCTTCGGTCATAGTTATCTTTGCAAAGCGTTGTGAAAACGAGAACAAAATTAATTTCACTTTAAATCATAGCTATTGCTAATAAGAGTCAAACAGGGATTTAATCCCTGACTGCATGACTTGCCTTTAGAGGTTCAGTTATAGTTTTGGCACTTGCGAGTTGCATTAAAACTCTGCGCAGATGCCTTAATTTGCTTCGTTTTCTTCATCTCAGCTGTTCGCCAAAGCAAAAGTAAAAGGTCTTACTATCTATCAGGTTCAAAAATTACAAATCAATTAGCTTCTCATGGCCTGGTGTTCTTAATGGAATAGAATACAAGAATATATATATCACTACAGAAAAGTGTAATGAAAGAGAACTGCTTACCAATTAATATCAAAAATTTCAACGTCTAGCAGCAGGACAAGCGATTAAAAAGAAAACTAAAGTCCAATTTCTCTCCCTTCAGTTCTCACAAAATTTATCAGAATTTTTACATCACATACGCCGTTTCTCAACACTTATGAAAACATTTTGTCTTTTCATAATGGGGCTAATCACTCAGTGTCTTGAAAACCGAGGGCAAAAAAAAAGATAGCTAGGTGGTGGCCCATCAGTAGTTGTAGCTTCTATTGGATGGAAATTCACTATTGTCACGACCAAAAGGTTGACTTGAACCGCGCAGAGACTGACTTCATAATGGTTATTCTTAACTACTTATCTGGATAATAATAGCAACTGGGGTTTTAATTTATTTATTTATCTGTTTATTTATTTATTCTACTTATACAAGAAACTCATCGCGTGTTATGCTGTTATTTAATGAATGTTGGGTAATTACTTGATTGGAGTTCTTGTGAGCTGGTCTTGATTTCCTTACTCGCGTGAATCGATTGGTGGCTGATCTGCAGTGTTTTATTAAATCCTAAATTTGCGAGTTAGGAATACGTGTCTGAAGTGTGAGTAATGATGGGCCTCCATTTTCATTTTGCTATATATGAGCTCTTATGGCACGGGAGAAGCCAAAAACTTGTGAACTAATGTAAGCATGACGAATAGCTAAGGTGCGCCCGTCCTTCTGCTCGGTATATTCGACAATTTCATCAACTTTCTGTAAGAAAAATTTGTTATTCCCCGGTTTACAATGCTTTGAAGCGAAGTGAAAAACATACCATAATTTTTTTCATGCCAATGTTTCGCGTGAATGTGGTTAAAGTTTTGTTCTTCGGATCCAAAATAGAATCTTCAATTATTTTAATTGGAGTATTTTTATAAAAACGTTCACCCCATTTAGGCACATGATTAGTTTTAGAGAGTAAGGTTTTCTTTGAGGTTTAAAATAAGAACAAGGACATATGCGGCGCATCGCACAGACTTGTTCAGTTTGGTGTCATAGCCGTCTAGGTAAGTACCCTCAGACAATTTAACAACTTGACCTGTACGAAGAGTTTTTTTTTGACTTTACGGATAGGGGACGTGCTGGTTCAGCTTTAAACGCCATCCCTGAAGAAGTTTCAGGACATTTGATTTAACGGATAGGGGATGTGCTGGTTCAGCTTTAATCGCCATCCCTGAAGGACTTTCAGGATATTTGATTTAACGGATAGGGGATGAGCTGGTTCAGCTTTAATCGCCATCCCTGAAGAACTGAGAGACGTTTTTTTGTTGTTAGTTTTGCACTCACACACCAATCAGGGACGAACCGCCGGCCCTGAGAGCCAAGGCCGCTATGACACTGGAGTCGCGTTAATCCAAAAGGAAAATTTCAATAATATAAGAAGTCAATCTCTCATCACGTGCAAGCCACACCAGAAGTCGGTTCACCTCGCTGGTTCCCTGCCATAGCCAGCTTCTACCCATCGCTGAACTTCTCTCCCGTAAAAAGGAACTAATAAATCAAGGAAATTATACACCATTCCCCCCGACGTTCCGGATTTTTATTCAAAATTTCTTGCAACGAACCTTGGAGTGACTGAGTTATACCTCGCCCAAGAAAACTCGTTACAATTCTTTTTTGCAGATTTACAGGAACTCTCATTATAATTTTTACAGACACGCCGAAACTGACCAACTAACTCATTACTACTTTTACAATGTCATAACGTCATTAGCTTAATGTGATTGTACTGTATCATCATAACACTGCCACATATAGCTTTTAGTAATTATAAGTTGCTTCGATTTTTAAGTACAAGTACAATGGAATAGTTCACCTTAAGGTCTTCGCTTATAGTCTTTATTTCCACAATTAAGTAAAATCCCTTGATTTATCAATTGCGGACTCGGACGTGATATTATTTAGTTTATGGAGAGGCGGATGTTTAATCACGCGAGCTGTAATGATCATCCATTTCAAATTAAAATAGTAAACAGCCCTTTATATACATGTGGAGTTTTACAATCTCCTGATCACACCCTATTTGTCTGTCCGAATGTGACCATTATACTATTCGCCATTCCACACTTCGCAAACTGAGTGCATGTGGTTTTCATGACTGCGATAGTTTTGACATTTTGACATGCGTTAACGCAACTTAGCAGCTTACTCCGTTATCTTTTATTTTTTTAAATCCTGTCATCGAGATATACAAACCTTTACAGCCAAATTATGAACCAACTC